>NW_009610531.1:11904-12290 GCF_000690535.1 Cariama cristata
TATCGGGTCTTGCCTGTTCTCATGCCCCCCTCCCCATCTCCTGCCGTGGGTGTCATCCCACCTGCAACAGCAAACGCCCTGCCCTGTAACCCACCGTCAACTAATATTGAAGTGGAACGGCCTGCGCAAGTAAAGGTTCAGGCTTTAGATTTCCTTGCAGTTCCCAAAACGCTGGCTGCAGAAGGAGGAGAGGAGCGAGAAGGCCGGAGATGATCTGCTGAAAGACCTAGACACAACAATTTTGACCAAAAATGACTCATTTTTGCATTCCACTCTTCCCGTGGTACTTTGAAAATCAATCCTTTCTCCTCAAACCTACAAATAGCGAACATATGCTTGGTTTTGGGTTTTGGTTTTTTGGGGGGGTGGGTAAACCAGTCCCTCTG
>NW_009610532.1:0-1424 GCF_000690535.1 Cariama cristata
GCCCCGTGCATGGGGGGGTCCCTGCAAGCCCCCCGGTGCATGCAGCCCTCCGACACCAGAATTGCTGCCTGAGACCAGGGCCAGGCTTTGCAAGCAGTTTGTGCACCAGAGGCGCCTTTTCCAGCTCTGCCTCCTCCTGGCTCTGAAAAAAAAATTTTCATCAGACTTTTTTTAGAAATGAATAGTCATCTCTCTTCTAGCTCAGCGCCCTTCCCCACCTCCAACGAAGCCATCTCACCTGGGGCAACAGCTACTTGCCAGGGCAGGGACGGTGCTGAGCTGAGCAGCACCGGCCTCTCACGGGCGCTGGGCACCGGGTCATGCACTGAGCTGGCAGAGAGGGGGGAAAAAACCGCTCGTGGACTTGGCAGATGCTTTGGGCTGGAAGATCCCCTTGCCTCAGGAGCATCCTGACCCACAGAGCAGGGAGGTGGAAGGGGCGGCGATTTCCCCACCCGGGTCCCTACAAGAGAAGCGACCCGGAGTTGGGCAGCCCCTTCCCGCAGAAAGAGTGGCAAAGGGTGGTGGAGATGAGAGCGGGCACGAAGGTCCCCGAGCAGCCCAAGCTGAAAGGCGTTGGCTGGAACCGCTGGCAATAAATCAGTCCTCAGCCCCTCAGCATCCCCCTCCACCTCTGGTGTCCGCGCCGGGTCCCACCTCCTCCCTCCTTTGCCATGACCAGGCTCCAGCGCAGGTCAACAGGAGGTGGGGAGCGGGGGGAGCGGCAGCCCCCAAACAGCAGCTGTGCTGCCCTTCTGCTAAAAGAGTAAGAGGAAAAAACTTTTTTGCTACCCAGAAGATGCCAAGGAAACCGCCTGCCTCCTCCACCCGCGCTCCCCCCCATCCTCTCCCTTCGTGCAGCCCGGTTCACCGGAGCGTGCAGCCAGCCAGCGATTCGGTCAGTCGTCCAAAGCCATTTGGACGGGTCTTGCGCTATCCAAGGCGTGGGGAAGCCTTTTACAAAGCCACACGAGCAGATCAGGTGGGCAGTTGCCCACTTTCCCGTGTTTGGGAGGTCCCGACAGCAGCCCGGAGGGGCGCGACACGCCTGGCCCGGGCTGCAGGGACTCCTGCACTTTTGTGCACGCTTAAGGATAAAATTGGGCTTGGGGACACCGAAGCGCTGAGATTCAGTGTCCCCACGCTCACCTCGTGGCAAAGAAAGCACGGGCGGAGGGAGGCTCGTGGAGGAGACCCACTCAAAGCTGCCCCTGGGGTACGTGCGATGCCAACGGGCGGTGCGGGTCCAGAGAGCAAGGGTCGGGGGGAAGGGCACGGCGGAGCAGGGTGAGAGGCAGTACTGACCCGGGGAGCCATCGCCCCCGAAACGGGCGTCTGCTCTGGGAGAGATGGGGGGTAGGGAGGGCCGGGCGAGCGGCTGGGTGGGCGGCTGCCCCACGTCCCTACTGCGGCACTGCCGGCCC
>NW_009610532.1:1570-2200 GCF_000690535.1 Cariama cristata
AAGAGTGGGCGCCTTCCACAGCCAGACGCAGGCCAGGGAGAGTAGGAAAGGAAAAAGAAGGGGGGAGCAGGGGTCACTCCCAGTGCCTCAGGACCACCCTGCTTCGCAGGCAGGATTGCTCCAAATCAGGCAGAAGAAAAGGCAGGACCTGCTGGAGCCTTTGCCATGCTCTGCCCCACGCACGACCAGCTCGGGCAAGGGGGCCACCCACTCACCTCCCCGCACCCTGAGAGGCGGCGGCGCGGGGCAGGGGTACCTGCTCTCAGCCCCGAACCTCCTCCGAGAAGGGCCATCTCCTCCATCGCTTGGGGAGGGACCCCCAAACAGCCTCACGCTGCCTCACCGTCCTCCTCCTCGCCCGCGGGAGGCTGGGCGCTGCCTCGCTCTCCAAAGGGGGCAAAGAGCCTGGCAGCGCTGCGGGGATAACGATGCTACCCGTAACGAGGGGGTGAGGACGAACAGGCAGAGAAGTAGGACTGGAAAGATGTTTGAGAGGCTTTTCTTCAAGCTCCTGCCCTGGCAGCTAAGGGAAAGGACAATTCCTGTCCCCCCACCCAACTCCAAGGCAATCAGGGACCCGGGAGGGAGTTGCTGCTTCCCCCCCACCCCACAAATCATTAAAGGGAGAAA
>NW_009610533.1:0-2231 GCF_000690535.1 Cariama cristata
CACCACTCCCAGCAGCCTGGGCAGCCCGAGGGGGGCTCCTCCCGGGCAGCACATCACCCCAGGGAAGGGGGGTACAGGGGCAGCGAGGCATGAACATGCCCAACGCACCCTGCCACCAGCCTGGTGATGCTTGCCCTGGTCGCACCCGGCCGGGTACGCAGTTGCCTCCCAGCCAAGCAGTGGGTCTGGGGGTGGCCCCCAGGGCCGTGCCGCTGCTGCTGCCGTTAGCAGCCGGCGTTGGGGGAGAGCTGCCTGCACCGTGGACGTCGGCAGAGCCTGGCAGAGAGGAGTGGTGGACGTGCAGCTTGGAGTCACCAAACTGATGCCTAAGCAGTTTTGCCCATCTCCTAAGGTTGGGGTTCCATGTTGATCAGCAACCACAAACCAGTCTTGGATATTTTAGGATATTTGTTAGGAAATATAAGTAACTAACAGTTACAGGATAAACCGCAGAACACCATGGCAACCCACTCATGGAAATGCTAATAACTGGGATGTAAGGTGGGTGATTAACCTATCAAAAGCAGAACCCTAACATTAAGTTGGGTGCAGATCTATGCAGAGAAAAATGAAGTGTTCCCACTGTGAACATGCACAAAAGCAGTGTGGCATTAGCAGCCGCAGCCCTGGCAGGGCCTCTGGGCAGGGGGTAGTGGAGGGTGGCCCTCGTTGCTGCCCCTCTGCCCCCCACTGCAGCATAGAGCAGCAGTGGGGCGGGGGACGACTGTACTTCTCCCCTTCCCTTTGTCGGAGCATAGCTGTTTTGTTTGGCTTGGCTTTGCAACAGGAGTTATAAATAAAAATGTCTCACCAAGAGTGCGTGACTCACGGTCCTCACCACAAGGATAACCTCTTTGCTAGGAAACCTGATCCGAGGACCGAACTGCGGCAGGCAAGAATCAAAGACATTGCTCAATTAATACATTTAATCCAAGTGGTGAACGGATGAGCCCCTCACCCCACCTAGGATGCGGTGGGCTGCTGGGGAAGGTGCCTATGCCTCTCTGGACCCCTGTCCTGTACCATCCCCGACCTCTGGCTGCCAACAGCCCAGCCCTCGACCTGCTCCAGGGCTTGGTGGGGGCCGGTGGCGGTGCCGGACGTGGCCTCGAGGAGCTCCAGCCTCAGCGTTACCTCCTGCCACCCTCCGAGGGGGCAGCTTGTGGGTGCTGGTGTCGCCTCGCCCTGCTTGAGCAGGGTGGGACGTGGGGATGTGCTGAGGCATCACCCCTCACACGGAAGGCTGTGTCAGCCCTGTGCGCCAGGACATGGCCATGCCTGCGGCCTGCCTCCACTGCCTGGGCAGCGGGCAGCATCCCCCTTCGGAGGCTGGGGCTGCTGTGCCTCTCCCAGGATCATGCGCCGGCTGCACGGCTCCATCCCACTGCCATGCTCTGCCTGCAGTGATGCCCGTGGTGCCTGGGTACAGCATCCTCCCGCTGTGCTGCCATCCCTGAGCCAGAGCCTGGCCCCGTGGGGAGAGGGATGCCCTGTGTCCCAGTGCCCCAGCCTGACGGGACCTGCTTTATCCCGGGGGTAGGCGACGGCGGGGCGACAGCTGGCTCGGGGATTTGCTGAGGGCATTATTTAATGCTGTAGGTAAATGGAGAAACAGCAGCTAATTCTGGAGCCCGTAATCCTCTTCCTCCCCTGGGGATGGGGAGCGTGCCAGTCACGCAGCCACCGGTGGGCCCTGGGGACGAACTCACGGCAGCTCTCCAGGCGTGCCACGGACCGGAGCGACTCCCAGACCATGGGTGATGTGCAGAAGGTAAGTGAGGTCCGGTGACATCCCACCGGGGCCAGGGTGGGTGTGCTGATACCAGCTCCCAGTTGCGGTGCTGAGCAGGCTGGCAGAGCAGGACCAGGGCTTTACCCAGGCATGTCCCCCCAGCGTGCCCAGCAGCTGGCAGGTCTCCCAGGGCAGCGACAGCACAGCCCGGGGGGATTGGGGCTGGGCGGATCTGCTGTGGGGCCACCACGAGCCTGGACACCTTGGGAGCCAAGCACTGGTGCTCGCTCAGGCCATAGACACAGGGTACCCATGGCCAACGGTGCGCCCAGCTCCCCCCTTGCTCTGCAGCGACCTGGCACCCCGCAGGGGTCCCCCAGCACCCTGTGCCCCCAGGGGCTGCTCTCCGTCATCCAGAGGCTGAAGGGTTCGCCAGAGCAGGAGCTCCGCATTGTCCTGCTGGGGCTGGACAATGCCGGGAAGACCACACTACTGAAAC
>NW_009610533.1:2262-3872 GCF_000690535.1 Cariama cristata
GTCCACTGGGGCCCGTGGGCAGCGGGAGTGTGGCTGGTCCTACGCTCCCCTTGGGTAATGCTGGGGTTTGTGTCCCCACGCAGGGCTTCAACATAAAGAGCGTCCACTCGCATGGCTTCAAGCTAAATGTCTGGGATATTGGGGGGCAGCGCTCCATCCGCCCGTACTGGAAGAAGTACCTGGGCAGCACAGACCTGTTGGTAAGTGGGGTGGCCACCTGCAGCCCCCCCCAGCCCCAAGTGCGGAGAGCTGTGCCCTCTGTGTGGGGCCCTGTACCCCAGCAGAGGGGTGCAGCCCCCACAAAGGGCAGAGGGCTGTGCAGCTGGGTGAGGAGGAGACGCTGCCTGTCCTTTTTGTCCCCACGGCAGATTTATGTCATTGACAGCGCAGACCAGAAGCGTTTTGAGGAGACAGGGCAGGTATGAGGGGTCTGGTGGAAGGTGGCTGTGGGGTCCTGGGGCTTGGACTCAACTGGCATCAGCTCTTTGAGGTCTGGAGCAGGGAGCGAGGCTGCTCTCTACCGTGGAGCAGCACTGCTGCGGGGGCCAAGATGTCCCCAGAGCTATGCAGGAGGGGCTCGTGATCAGAGTCTCAGCACGCAGAGCCACCCCCACTCTATGGCAGATCTGTGCCCAGCAGCTGCCCTCCCCAAACTGGGTGTGATGCCCCAGGGGTATCCGGCACAGGGGTGACTCTGCCCCTGGTGAGAGCAGCCCCTTGGTCACCAGCCCTTCTCCCACCTCCCCAGCGCCAGGTTAGAGATACGGCCAAGCAAAGGTTTACGAGTAGTGAATTCAGAGCTACAAACCCTGGGAACAAAGCTGGAGAGGGGAAGGTGAGGCTCCAAGCGCCAGTCTCGGCTGTACCAACACCAGACGGCAGCGTGGGTGTGCCAGACAGCAAGGGGCTGACAGCAGCCTCCTGTAGCTGCCCTTTGCCCAAGGCCCTCGGTGCCTGGAGCGCTTCAGCCCTCAGGTAGTACTGTGTGCGGCTTCTGGGCTCTCTTCAGGGCAGATGGAGCTTCAGGGGTGTTGAGATGTTGAGACTCTTGGGATGTTGAGACCTCATGGCTTCTTTGGCTGCAATAAGAACACCAGAGAGGGGGAGCAAGGCAGTTTGGGGGACTTTTGGGGGACACTTCTGGCTTGACTGAGCCCTGGGCAGCTCAGGCAAGTGATCTGGCAGCTCCGTGGATGAGAGCAGCAGTGGGCAGCAGCCTTGGGAGGTGGTTCTCTCTTGGCAGGAGCTGGCAGAGCTCACCAAGGCAGAGTCCCTCTCGGGGGTCCCGCTGCTGGTGTTCGCCAACAAGCAGGACCTAGTGACTGCAGCACCTGCAGCTGAAATCGCAGAAGGGCTGAGCCTCCACACCTATCGGGACCGGGAATGGCAGATCCAGGCCTGCTCAGCCTTGTCTGGGGAAGGAGTGCAGGTAGAGATGGGGGACTGCAGGCTCTGCAGAGGCGGGGGTCACATCTCTCTCTTCCCTCCAGGATGGGATGAACTGGATTTCCAGCCAGATCGTGAACAGGAAGAAGTGAGAGCTGCAAAGTGCCAGATGGGTCTGATCTGCAGGTCCCTAAGCGATGGCCAGCCCCTCTGGTCCCCTAGAC
>NW_009610533.1:3898-4555 GCF_000690535.1 Cariama cristata
AGACTGCCAGGCTCAGATGGGCTTCCCACCCAGTCTTTCACTAATCAGTCAGCTTCCCCTCTCCCTGCATCGTGGGCTTCCACGGGCTCCTTCCACCCCCCAGCCCTCCTGCAGCCCCCGTGCTGTTGGAGGGAAGCACATGTCCTGCTTTGTCAAGGGCTTGCACACCTCCAGAACGAGAACCTGCTGAGGACTTGTCCATCCACACTGCTGGCACACCCTGCAGAGGCTCCTGCAATGCACACACTGCTCAGGGCACGCTGGGCACCCCACCATGGCACTGGCTACACCTTCAGACACAGCACGTACAGCCAACTGAGTGTTGTGTATTCCCCTCCGCTCCCATAGGATGTGACTGGTGCTGTCCTAGCCACAGCAGCTGGCTCGGGAAAGCCTCAGTTCAGGATCTCCAGAGGAGCTCCCACATGTGCACAGGACCTGGGACGAGCACAAAGGCACAGAGAGGACCTGGCTGGGCAGTCACCAATGGAGGGGTTTCATTGCCTGGTGACAGCTTTTGATGCAGCCACGCTGTGCATGCCACCAAGAGGGGCTGCTCTCCAAGAGCCCCTGGGAAGCGCATTATCCTAAACACACCTGAGCTGGGGCTTCTGTCACCCCGCTGAAGATACCCATGCCGAGGGCTGGAAGATGCAG
>NW_009610534.1:0-1635 GCF_000690535.1 Cariama cristata
GGGGATCCCGACTGCCATCCCAGCCCCAGGACCTGCCCGCCTGACTCACAGCAATGACATCTCCCCTGGGGTCCCCAGGCTGAATCACCCAGGCCAAACCAGAGGAGAGGAGTTGATAGGGATGGAGGGACCTTGGGGGCACAAACCCAAGAGGAGGCTGGCGGCAGGATTGACCCTCTCAGCATCCCTGCCAGCCCCTCAGAAGAGCACAGGGCAGAGGCACCAGGTCCCTGCACCCTCAGCGTGGGGCAGGCACGGGTGGTGTAGGACATATTGCAGGAAACTTCTGTGCTGCACGCTGCGGGTTTAGTATTGTTAGGGAAATGCACAGCGGGGAGTCAGGATGAGACCCCAGTCCTTCAGATCTCCGGTTCCCTCTCCTCTCCCCAGAGCTGGGGGGAAGCTGCACAGCAGATCGGTTGCTGGAGCAGGTGCAGTGTTGAGAAGGGAGTTGCTGCACTGGAGGGTGAAGAGCACCAGGCGACATCCTAAAGGCAGAGGAAAGAGAGGGGCAGCTCGTCCCACAGAGAAGAGACAAGCGGCAGAGCTGAGGACCAGGGCCTGGAGGGGCTCGACCGGGAGCAGAGGGCAGAAGGTAGCCGGGGGGAAGAAAGGATGGGAGAGTCCAGAGCCCAGCGCCAAGAGCCAGCAGACCCCGTGACTGCCGACAGAAGGATGCGCTGTGTGCCAAGAGTGGGCAGGAGGTGCGGGCTGAGGCTGAGCAGGGTCTGGGAAAGAGGAGGAAGGAATAAACTCACCCTCCTTTCACCCTGCAACACGCCACGCTGCCAGGGCCCTGCAGGAGCAAACAGGAGGTAAAAATGTGCTGGATGGAAAAAAAAAGGTGCAGCTTAGGTCCGGAGTAAGGACCCACACCTGAGGGGCTGAGCAGAGCAGCCCTTATCTCACCTCTAAAACCCAGCTCAAGCAGTGACGAGGAGCGGGGAGAACGCACGGGCACCGGATGGCAAAACCTGCACAAGAAGGCAGGGTTTCCCCGGCGCTGGCAGCGGTGACGTGTCCCACGCAGCTCCACGTGGCACTGCCACAGGGCAGGGCAGCGCTGCCAGGGCTCTGCCTGCGCTCAGCGGCTTTTCTGGTACCCCAGGGGGAGCGATGGAGGGAGGGCTGGGCCATGGGGGGTCCTGGGGCCCTGGATTTGACCGTATTCCCTTAGGTGGATGGGAAATGCGTCAGGGAGGAAAAAAGTAAGGAAGCAGGAAGCAGAAAGGCTGACGACAAACTGTTTCTCCACCAGTCCTTAAGAGTCTTTAAGGGACACCCCAAATTGCTAAAAATGTTATGTCTACAGCCAACCTGCAAAGCTGGTCTGCTTTTTTCCATGGGGCCAAAGCCTGGCTGCCCGCAAGCTCAGCTTAGAAAGGGAACTTTGTCACCCCCCTTGGGTTGGCTGAACCCGCCGGAGCGATGCGTGTGTGGGGAGGCTGCGCTTACGGTCTGTCTGCTCCGAGTTAGACACGGCCGTGGTGCGATGGGGCTCTGCACCTCCTGCACCCGCTGCCTCCGGGCTCTCAAGGGGAAGTCCCAGGAGCTGAAGCTGCCACGGCCCGGGAACCTCAGCCCTGACACTGCCCACAGCTGAGGGACAAAGTGCCTCGGAGCAGTGGGAATGGG
>NW_009610535.1:0-6950 GCF_000690535.1 Cariama cristata
TAGTGGCTTCGTTCTTGAAGCTCCCCATTTCTGGTACCCACTGTATTGTTGGAGCAACCATTGGCTTTTCGCTGGTGGCCAAAGGGCAAGAAGGCGTCAAGTGGTCTGAGCTACTAAAGATTGGTAAGTCCAGCTCGTGTGGCCACCCCTGCGCGTGGCCTCCATGTGCCCCCTGGGCTTCCCCTCCCGGCAGCGGGGTGCTCATTGTGCTGCTTCTCTCCTAGTGTTGTCCTGGTTCATCTCACCCCTCCTTTCGGGCATCATGTCTGCTATCCTGTTCTTCCTTGTCCGGAGGTTCATCCTCTGTAAGGTAAGGGCTGTCCACCCCATTTTCTGACACCGTGGGGCTTCTGATTGCTCCCTTGTCTGCCTGTTGGACTGGTTGGTTGGCTATGTACACCGCAGCTTCTCTAGGCACGTCCATCCTTGTGTTGACACTTGGGTGAGCCCTTCAAGACCCCTTCAGGAAAAGCTGAAGGGATGGGAAGGTGAGACCTGTAGCTGCTCTGCAAAGTGGAGTCTGGGACGTGAGGATCACTTCACCTCTTCCAAAACATCTGGGCCTGGAGTGTCCTGCCTGGCCTCAGCAGAAACAGCTGCAGTTTCCAAGTAGTGAAGTAGCCCAGAATTGATAAGATCAGAGCTGCTGGTCAGGTTTTTCCTAAGTCCTGGTGTAAGGCTGCGTCTCCTCTTGTGTCAGGCTGCAGATGAAGGCAGTGACCAATAGTGATGGCTTTTTTTAAAGCCAGGAGGGCCAGAGTTGTCCCTGGTGCTGTGGAAACTGCACTTTCCTCCTATCTGGGGCCTCAGGTAAAGCGAGGGACGCTCAGGCTGGCCCCAGGGATATCTTCCCACTGTTGGGAGTGTCTTGAAAGCCCAGGAGGAGGGATTGGGCGCCCAAAGGTGCTTGAAATGGAGGTGACAGCTTTAGACTGTATCTTTCTGAGATGATGAAGACCCTGGAGTGCAGGATGCTGCCAGCCCAGAGCAGGAGTATCCAGCCAGCCGTACAGTGTAACTCCAGCATTTCCTTCTGCATGTTTGAGGTTGCCTTAAATTAATTCAGGCCTTAGCTCTGACTGTTTCTGGTTCAAGAAATGTTAAGATCTTATCGCTGCTGGTGTCTACCTGGCAAGCCTTTAAAACAATTCAGTGGCACCGTCACTGCTGTCAGAGTAACCTTGCGTAACTGGCCTTTCAAAGCTGGGCTGGCTTCATTCTGGTGCTGAATAGTTCTGTTGCTCCGTCCTGCTCTGCATTCAGTAAGGCTCGGTGTGTTTGTACCAACGTTAGACCCTGATTGCTGGGCAGCAGCAGAGATTAAGTGCTCCTGCTGCTCGGGTGAGGCCTCTCTGTGCAGGTATGTGATCAAATAAGCTGCTTTGTGAGTAATGGACTTTTATTTCATCCAAGTCAGCTGGAAAGAGGTAAAAAGCTTTGTCTGACAAATGTGGTTTTTTTCCTGAAAGTGCCTGGGGAGTTGAAAGAAAACATACGTGCAGCTGGAGGCTGTGGAGGTCTGCAGGCTGGGGAGCCTCGGGAAGGGTTCAAGAGCCAGGCAGCCCCAGGCTGTGGGCAGAGATGAGATTGCCCCAGCCTTGGGAGTGGTGGGACACTTGGCTGGTCCTGGCCTGGGTCCATGGGGAGTCTCGTGGGACCCACGGTGTTCTGCCACCTTCTCTGCCCCCATGGGTTATTCTCTACAAGCCGTTGGGAGCTCTGGGTTTTGGCAGAGCCTGTGGGAGCGTGGTATTTGAGTTGCTGTTGGCAATTCACTGAAGGCGCAAACCCCTTTTTGGGAAGGGGCTGTTATTTGGCTGCTCCTCTGCTGCTGCATAGCCTTCAAGGTCTGGCTTTCTGCAGCGCTGATCCTTGTTTTGCAGGCAGATCCTGTTCCCAACGGCTTGCAAGCTTTGCCTGTCTTCTATGCCTGTACTGTGGGGATCAACCTCTTCTCCATCATGTATACTGGTGCACCTTGTAAGTACACGTCAGAATACTTGAACGTTAATTTTTAAATTCTTTACAAAACCTCCATTAAATGCACGATTTACCCCTTTTTTGCTTTACAGGGCTGAAATCTCCTAGAAGGCGGCTGGCCTGTGCCGGTTACAGAAGGCTGCAGGCTAGCGTGCGCTGAGTTCTGGGCTAGATAGTTGCCCAACCAAAGAGACCTGCTCAAACTAAACCCCTCCAGACCTTTCTCCTTAGACTTCACAGGACTGGCAGATAACATGACTTCCCCTTCCCTTCTCTTACCTGTGCTAAAACTCAGGTACCCAGCTGCCACTGAAGAGGCTCCTCAGGCTGCTGGTAGTGAGGCTAGGAGCAGGGATGGAGGCTGTGCCTCCTGATTTGCCTTGTCCCTAAGAATAAACTAATTATCCCTGGCAAGAAGAGCTGGCACCTGTACTGAGAAGAGGAGCTTGTACTTCAATTTGGCTTCTCAAACTGAAATGCTTGTGTGCATGTTGTGTCGGGGGCAGGACTAGGGGAGGGTGGCTTTGCCGGAGGCTCCGTAAGCTCCATCTGCCAGGGTGTCTCGGCATGAGCTGTTTTTGGTCCGAATGTGGGTTTGCTGTTGTGGAGGAGTTTCTGGATGTGGGGCGAGGGCAGTTGGCCCTGGCTCTGCAGGGTTTTCTCTGTAAACAGTGGCTGGAAAAATTTTTGGAGGGATGTCGGCTTCCCCTTCCCTTGGCTTTGCAGCCTGGGGGAGAAGGCAAGGTCGCTGCAGTGCTACTGGGGGCGCTGGGGCTGTAAACCAGCAGTGGTGCTGCTCCAAGATCACTTTATTACTTGGCACTCCAAGGTGGATTTGTGTTTATCCTGAGTCCTCAGCTGCAGGAGGGCTGGGTGAGCTCTGTGCCACTCAAGTGCAGGGTTTGTAGCCTTCAGCAAGCCAGGCTTGGCGTAAGCGAATAGCCAAATGCGTGGGTAAAGTAGCTGTGATGTTGCTGTTGATGCATTAGCAGCAGTAAGTTATTGCCTGCAGCAGAAAATGCAGGAGTTGAGTGGTTGCAAGCACCCAATACCCCAGCCAGGGGCTGCAGCAGGCTGTATGATGCAAAACCTCAGCTAAAAGTCATGCTGCATGTGAGAATGCTGGTAACTGGGTCACGTAACACCTTGGATGCCTTGAAACTTGAGCTGAAGTTCCTAGGAACTCGTGGAGCAGGAGAAGCATCTTCCCTCAGCAGCTGGAGGAGTTAATGGGGCTCTGGGGTGGGAGCAGCCCAGGTCCTGTGTGTCCTCTCCCTGATCGGGGAAAGCGGCGCTGTCGCTGCAGCAGCTGTGCAGGGTGGTTTGGTTTTTTTTTTCTTTGACATTGCAGCAAGTGAAAAGACAAGGGCTGTAAGGAGCCTTCTGTCCCTGCTCAGGGCACACGCTGGTCCCTGGTCGGGTTTGGCTGTGGGAGGGAGGGGAAGGTGTCTGCACATGTGAAAGTTTTAGCTTTTGATGGGGGAGATTGTAACCTGGGGGGCTTCCGTGTGGGTTAAGGTCTCTGTTTCGGTGCGGTCACTGATGGCTTTCCAGCGGTGTTTCTCCCTGGCAGGTGAATTAGCTCAGGGGTGTTGCAGGTGATGGAGCCCTCGTGCCAGGAAGAGCAAAGTCGTATGTCGAGGAGGCTTTTGCTCAGAGGTTTTCAAAGATCCGTTGTTTTATTTCCTAGTGCTGGGCTTTGACAAACTTCCTCTGTGGGGTATCCTCCTAATTTCGGCGGGGAGTGCTGTTGTCTGTGCTCTCGTCGTCTGGTTCTTTGTATGTCCGAGAATGAAGAAGAAAATTGAACGTAAGTAACGGCTTTCTCTTTGCAATCCTTTGGGGAAGGGCACGCTCGGACTAACCAACTTCTTTTCCCAGTGGGAGATCTCATTAGCTGCAGGGCTGTTATTAGCAGGGATCCTCAGCTTCAGTTATCGCTTAAGCTGCTCTGCAAACCCTGAGTCACTGGGGCACGTCTCACTGAGCTGGACCCTGCATGCTCCTAACCTGCAGCAGCACCGGAAAGCTGCTCCCTGGGACCCCGAAAAACCCCTCGAAGTAGCTGTTGTGCTGCTGAGTGGTGTCTGGCAGATGATTTCTCAGCAGGGCAATCTCTCCTTGAACTGCACAGAACAGCAGGCAATATTAAACAGCCCAATTTCACTGTTTAATAGAGAAGAAAAGGCAGGAGACAACCTGCTTGTTAATCAGTGTAACCTTTAATCCTCTGCATACCTGCTGATCAATCTTTGGCCTGGCAGATGCAGATCACAAGTTTAAAGCTGTGTAAGCTGATGAAATCCTTTCCCTGTAGCACAAAAAAAATAAAAAAAAAAAAATCTATTGAAAGGCATCCAAAAGAGCAGTCCTGAGCTCTGCCTCCTGAAAAGTACAGGCAGCTCTCCTGGAGTCGTGTGTGGTCTTGCATATAAATTTTCTGTGCAGTCTGGGGCACTTAAGGAACTGGAGATGAGGGGATAACCAGTGTCCTTGTCAGACTGGTGTAATTGGGGTGTGACTAACAGCTTTATGGCTGCCCTTGACATTCTTCCAGCTGTTCGAGCTTTGGCTTAACTCCTGCCTGCAAGGCAGGCTCTCCTGCCTGCTGGAGAGCGTGGCTGGGAGGAGGCAGTGGTGCAGGGGGGAGATGAGCTCTGCAGGGGCTTGACGCGAGGGTGAGGGGCTGGATGCCGCAGCCTGGCCCTTGCGGTGAGCAAACCGGCCGGGAAATGAGCATGTTTGTGACAAGGAGGTGGCTTTTGTTGTGTTTTGAAGGAGCTGACCTCATGTTTTCACCTGGAGAAAACATGCTTTTCCTGGTAGAGGGGGAGTAACAGCCTTAACTTCCAGGGCTTGGTGCCACTGGCTTGGCTGTTTTAATGGGACAGGAAACCAGGCTGCCTTTGGGAGGTGGAGACCAGCTCCTGTTTGGGTTTGTCACCCACCAGTGGGAGCTGGAGGGGAGCCCAGGTGGGTGAGTCCTCCCGGCAGGCTGGAGCTGATGGGCCGGCAGAGGAGCTGGGCTCTTCTGGGCACGTTCCTGTCGGCTTCAGGGGGGGCAGCCACCCCAGAAGCAGGTCCAGGGCATCCTGCACTCACTGGGAACGGGACAAACGTGGCTTAAAGAGGAACCTCTGCTGTGGGAAGAATGGGCGTAAAAGCCCCATAATGGTGCTCACCACACCCGGTGTGGGTGGGGGGGGATCTAAAAATAGGAGATGAGCTGGCTTGCGATGGTTTGGCTGTTGCGCCCGGGACAAGGTGTGACTGCCCAGCAGTTTCCAAAGTTCAGGATGGAGGGGGAAGCTGTAAATTTTATTTAGCTGCTGTAAATCTGAGTGGTGAGGGGTGTGGGCTTGCTCCTGGTGTTGGGTGTGGTGGTGGGAAGGGGTTTGATGGCAGCTGCCTCCCTTCACAGGAGAGATCAAATCAAGTCCTTCTGAAAGCCCTTTGATGGAGAAGAACATCGGCCCGAAGGAGGACCACGAGGAGCCCAAGGTGCCCCTGGGCGATGCCAAGAGCCCTGTTGCTGATGTGGGGCTGGCTGTGCCCCACCGAGCAGCAGTGGAGGAGAGGATGGTCTCCTTCAATCTGGGGGACCTGGAGGAGGCCCCGGAGCAGGAGAGGCTCCCCAGCCTTGACCTGAAGGAAACCAGCATTGACAGTGGTGAGTGGTAGGGGGTGATATGGGGGCGCTGGGGTGGTCTCCCTCCACTGCAGGTACCCCTGGGTGCTAAACCCCTGCCGTCTCCCTTGGCAGGAGCTGTGCGGCTGCCCAATGGCAACCTCGTCCAGTTCAACCAGGCTGTAGGCCACCAGATGAGCTCCAGTGGGCAGTACCAGTATCATACTGTGCACAAGGACTCTGGCCTCTACAAGGAGTTGCTGCATAAACTGCACCTGGCCAAGATGGGGGACTGCATGGGGGACTCGGGGGACAAGCCCCTGCGGCGCAACAACAGCTACACCTCCTACACCATGGCCATCTGTGGCATGCCCCTGGACTCCCTCCGCACTAAGGACGGGGAGGAGATGGAGAAGCTGACCTGGCCTGTGGCGGACACCAAGAAGAGGGTTCGCATGGACAGCTACACCAGCTACTGCAATGCGGTGGCAGATGCTCACCCGGCTGCTGATGTGGATCTGAACACGGCCCAGGTGGAGATGGGCATCAGTGACCGCAAGGGCAGCAGTAGCTCCCTAGAAGAATGGCATGACCAGGACAAACCCGAGGTGTCCCTCCTCTTCCAGTTCCTGCAGATCCTCACAGCCTGCTTTGGCTCCTTCGCTCATGGTGGCAACGATGTGAGGTCGGTTGGGTCAGCAGGACCGGCGGGGTTGCTTGCTGGGGCTGGTGCCCATCTTGCCCTCTAGACCACATCTTCTTTCTCTTCCAGCAATGCCATAGGGCCCCTCGTCGCACTCTATCTGGTCTATCAGACAGGCGACGTGGCTACCAAAGTGGCAACTCCCATCTGGCTGCTGCTCTACGGAGGCGCCGGGATTTGCATCGGCTTGTGGGTCTGGGGAAGGAGAGTCATCCAGACGATGGGGAAGGACCTGACTCCCATCACGCCATCGAGGTACGGTCTGCCTTGGGGTAGAGGGAGGCCTCAGGCAGTCCTAAAGCTGCATCCTGCTCCTGCAGCCCCTCTCTCTTCTCTCTTGGGGATTTCATCGCTTGGATGGCGGAGCTGGGGGGTGTGAGTGTCAGTCTGGGGCTGCTGGGGTCTGGAGAGCCAAGTGAGGAGCTGACCCTGCTGTACAGGGTCTGTCTGGGGAGAGCAGTCCCAGGTCTGGCTTGGGCTGAGCCAGCCTGGCGTGCTCGGCAGTGCCAGGGGTGCGGGTCCTGTATGCCGCTTGTCATGTGCTTTCCGTCTCTGCAGTGGTTTCAGCATCGAGCTGGCATCTGCCCTGACAGTGGTGATCGCCTCCAACGTTGGCCTCCCCATCAGCACGACCCACTG
>NW_009610535.1:7218-7589 GCF_000690535.1 Cariama cristata
CCGTGGGCTCTGCCAAGCAGTCAGGGGAACGCGGGTGCTGCAGCACCCTGTCACTGCTCTGGGGTGGCAGCTCCTCGCCCTGCTTTCTGGGTCTCTGAGGGCTGGAGCAAGACCCTTGGCCCCATGGCTGAGGCCTTCCCTGGGAAGGGGCTGTGTGTGCTGCATTCCGCTGCGATGCCGAGCTGTGCCCTGGCTCCTCGGGCAGGTGGGCTCCGTGGTCTCGGTGGGCTGGCTGCGCTCCAGGAAAGCAGTGGACTGGCGCCTCTTCCGCAACATCTTCATGGCCTGGTTTGTCACTGTCCCCATCTCGGGTCTCATCAGCGCTGCCATCATGGCTGTCTTCAAGTACGCCGTCCTGAAGGTGTGAGGGC
>NW_009610536.1:0-37303 GCF_000690535.1 Cariama cristata
TGCACCCCCTGCTCCCCGCCCCGCCGGGCTCCATCCACCCCATCCCATTCTGCAGGCCCAGGCAGCCTGTCCTGCCTAGAGATGCGGCGTCCCAAAGCTCTTTGGGTGGTTGAGGGGTCAGGGGGCTCAGCATTCCTCTCTGAGCCCTGTCGTGATTCCAGTGCAAGGCAGCAGGTTGCTGGAGCCCCTGGTCTGGGGTTGCTGGTATTGGCCTTTCCTCTGCCACTTTGTCTCCATATGGGCTTGATCCTGTTTGCAGGGAATTAAGAAAACTCCAGTTAATATCCATCATATTAAGAAGGAGGACACGAATATAGTATCTCTGCTATGGTGTTAACACAATGTGCTAATATATATTTATTCAGAATCAAAACTTCCTTATTATTGCATTAGTATGTCCTAGTAGCTGTGAGCTGATGACCATGGCCACCTTGTTGAATATATGTTGTGAGTTTGATGTGATGCACTGCGATGAAGTTTCCGTATAACATTGTCATGATTGTGTCGCTTTGACTTGCTGTAAGCTGCCTGTAGCAGAAAATCTCAGCATGAATTACAGAAAACAGTTTCACCAAGGTATTGCGATATGGAAAGTAAAGCTCTCAGGAGAACATACTGAACATAAGTAAATATGTATTTAAAATTAATGCATCAAGCATTTCTGAACATTTTTATCTGTTGGTGGTATCTCATAGGTCTCACTTCTGAGAAAGACAAGATGAATTTGCGGGGGGGTAGGCTATAAAATAAGTGGTTTTGTTCTTCATGAACACATATGTGCCAGGCTTTCCATCATAACACTAGTTTTCAAGGTTTTATTATTTTGTCATGGAAGTTTTAACTTTTAGTTGTACTACAGTTATATTTTAATAGGCTATTCCATTTTAGAGTATTTTGTCTTTTATCAGTGAGAGCAGACTCTTGGCCTGACAACACAGGCATCTCTGAGTTAGTAAAGAACAATTAAATCAAAAAGCACTTTGAACAGGACTGCCCATGTCAAGAGATGAAGAGGGATTTCAGTAACAATTTTATTACAGCTTTTTAATCATTGATACTAGATAACTTGACCTGGCTGCAGAATGAATTAAAATTTTGCAGAGAAACCCATCATTGGAGGCAGTGTGGGACAGAAAGGGGTGGACACCCACATTGTTGTCAGAGACGGGCCTGGTGCTGTAACGGTGGTGGGGTTATTCGTTCAAGCTGAAGACTTTGATTCGAATAGATATCTTCTGGTCAGAGATGCTGTACCTCACAGACCTGAATAACAGAAAGCAAAGAAGAGGAGGGAGAGATAAACTGAAGGGATAAATTTGTTTACAGTCATCTGCAGTTTCTATCATTAATCTCATCTTTTGCTGTACTGAGCGATTCCTACTCTTTAGGGGCTGGACTCTAGCAGTCGCATTTACACAGAGTAGCATCATCCTCTATACAAGACCCACTGATTATTCTGTAAGTGCAGAGGAGGCAAAATATGGTCCTAAGGAGGTGGAGGATGAGAAGAAGATGATCAAGAAAAATAACTTAAATGATCCTAAAGAAAGATAACCCGGGGAAAACATGCTGAAATGAAAAAATCAACTTGTCCTCTCATGACAGTACCCTGCCCTTTCTCTTCTCTATTTGTCTCTTTTGTTTTCTTTTCCCTAACCCCCCTTCTCCACTGCTCCTTGTCATTTCCCATCATGTTATCTCTCTCTCTGGAACATCATATCCTTGAGGCAAAAACTTTATCTCCTTACATAAGTGTAAAACGCTGCATGCTGCTTTGGCGCTTAGCTGATGCAAGGATGCCAGAACAGCAGAACACCTTGAATATGCCGAGATTGGCATATGAAAATCTCTACCAGGGCAGCATCAGAGATATTATTAATAACAAAGTCTTCCATCCATAGACATGGCCAATGCCATAAGCTGGGGTGCGCAGGTATTACAGGATGGGATCCCCTCTCTGCTGCCTGCACAGCTATGAAGCCAAGAGACAAATCGCCTCCAGTGCTCAGGTGTGTTGATACATCCCAGCAGCCAAACATCTGCATATCCTGGAGTGGTGGATAAGTCAAGATCTTAATTAAAAGAAACTAGGTGGTTAATTATTTTTTTCATTTGGGAATGCGTGTTTGCCGGTGATTCCCAGCCGCTGCTCCATGGGTGGGCTGTGAGACTGCCTTCCCGGGAATGTGCTCTTACAGGGCTGTGGTTCCTCTGATGCAGGACTGATCTCCTCTTCTTGGGGTACCCCTATCCCCCGTAGCAATAGGCAGGGCTGATCTCCTTTCCTCGGGGTACCCCTGTCCCCCGTAGCAATAGGCAGCCCGCACCTGCCCAGGGTGCCTTCGCTGGAGGGTGCAGCGTGCCCTCAGCTCTCTGCTGGGCTCCTTCCAAGCCTGCAGCTCCCAGCTACAGCCCAGCCCTCCCAGCCACCGCCATCCAAATCCTAGGTGCAAGTCACTAAAATGCAAAGGTGCATGACTATGTTACTGTCTCCCAACGCCAGTGCTGCTGGCAGGCAGCTTCCGAGCCTTTCATCTCCCTACTTGTTAACTGTGCGTATAGCAGAGTAACAGGATGGAGTGATTATCAGTCTTGGAGCAGGCCGTGCACTGTAAGACCTGGTCTGAATTGCTTTCACAGCCCATGTGAAGTAAGTCTGTTGAACAAACTTTGTTTAAAAGGATGCATGGCCTCAACATGATCGTACAAGCACATTTTGAATGTGATCTCATTATGCATCACACATAACAAGTTACATTCTGGCTGATGTCGCATGCAAAAAGATCTCTAGAAATGATGCTGGAGAGTGTTTAGTCTTTTTCAGGATAGCCTTTTCCCTAATAGCAAGTCTTTTAGGAAATTGCTAACTAGACTTGCTGGAAGCCAACCGATCTGAACAAGATTGCTGTTGAGTTCTGGGGTTTGTGTTTATTCAGAGTTTTTGGGTTGTTCTGCAAATGGGTCAGTTCAAAAGAAGAGCTTTTTGCACAAACACAGTGATATAATCTTCCTTAGGCGACTTATAAAAATATGTATTATCTGACACATCCTAAAAGAAAGCTTTCTGCTTTTCAGAAATGTCTTTATAAACTGGAGATACTTTTTTGCCTCTTGCAGGGATTGCTTAACAGCACCAGAACTAAAGATCACTCCCCTCAGCTCCAGAGGTAGGCAGATAGCCCTTTCCTCCTACCTTTTCAGGTTATGTGGTATTCTTCATGCCAGTGCAAGACAGTTACACAATTATTTTCATACAGCTGTCTTGGATGAGAATTCATTTCGTAAGTATCCTGGAAGGTGTTGGAGTTTGGTAATTGCCTCCTTAAAATGGAACCTCGATCCCTTGTTGTAATGCTGCTCTAATTAATTAGAATAGCAAATCCCAGGAAACTGATTTCTTCATCCTTCCTTGCAGCAGTGGTTTTAATCCACTCACGCTGGGGAAACTCTTCTTTCTTTCCCCAGATGTCTCGTCAGACGGTAAGAGCAGCTGAGCTGAGGCCGGTACCTGCCAGCTCCCCATATTTATGCTGCTGTATATGGCCTCTCGGGTATCCTGGGAAGGCGGATCAGCGGGAGGATATGTAACATAGGCAGCATCATCTTAGGGCTGCTTCTCTAATTTTTCTCTTGGAATTGCCTTCGGATGTGAATGGCTACCACTGCAGTTGTGGCTCCCACTTCTTGTCATCAGCCTGTATTCGTTACCTGTAAGTGCTCAAGGGGTTCCTGCAGGCAACTTCATCCCTGGGAATACGTGCAGAGGAACAGGTTTTCTGTGCTGATAGCCCGGATCCTTTTCCACAAGCTTCCTGGAGCATCCACTTGATGGGAGCACCACCTCTTTCTTTCCTCTGCCAGGTGCCTTGAACAAAAGAAAAAATTTCACGTACTCCCAGTGCATATTCCCCATACAGTTCTGTCTATTCATTGCGTGTGTTTCCCATGTAATTTTCCCTTCCAACAGAGTCTTCTTTCCTACTGGGAACACATTTGTCTGAAAAGATTTTGTCAGGGAAAACTTTGTATTAATGCATATCAGTAATAGATATAAATAATAAGATGATTAATATTTACAATATTAGTCACAAACCAAGATCCCGCTTTCTTTTCCCTCCTCTTTGCAGGTATGTGTGTGCAGTGTTGTGGGCAGGCATGCCCCAAAAGAAGTTCCTTTATATTCTTCTGCCACGCGTAGAGAGCCTCTCAGTTTCCTTTGCTAAAGAACCCAAGATGTTTTTGTGGCTTCCCATTGTCACCTGAGTGGAAATTGCCATTGTGTTATCCTTTCTCTAGCTCTTAGGACCGAATGAGTAATTTCCTTTGAAGCTGGTGCCTTCCTGTCTCTCTGGTGGACTCTTGCTCTGCGTAAACCCCATCCTTTCTCCTCTGATAAATGCAGGCTTGTCCTTTCCCATTCCCCTTGTTCCCACTGACTTAGGAAATAAGTCTCCCAGGCTGAAGTCCATCGTCAGCACAGGACCATATGGCAAAGCCAGACTGGCCAGGATGTCTGCTTCCATTTATGAAAATCTGATTCAGAATTAATGAAACTCAGTGCTGCTTTATTTCCCAACATGTTTGTCATGCAGATTGCTCATTGTCTGCTGATGGAGCAATACAAGCTGTTGGCTGGCCGATGCTGCCCTCTGGTTTGCTTACCCTGTGGCTGAGCCTCTGCTTCTGAGCACGGGAGAGAAGAACCCGTCTTCAGAGAGCAAAGAGTGGACTGCAAGTGGTATTGCAAATATCCGACTCATAGTGCGTAGCGTAGGGAGCCAAGATGAGATCTTCCAAAGGATGCTGGGAGAGATGAAGACTTTCTGCTCAGTTTTCAGTTTTCAGTTTGTTGAAGGTAAAAAAGGAAAGCTGAAGAGTGCAGTGATATCTTGTTCAGTAGTACCACAGCACGTTTCAGGGAGGTTATTTAGTGCCCTAGTTAGAAAGTTCTTTTCTTTTTCTTCTTTTCTTTACCCCTGCATTTTTTCTTTTTAATTTAGTGCATATTGGTTTGCTTTTGCTGTACCAGTGTAGCCTTTTGGCCTAAGACCACCATATTTCTCTTGTGGTTTAACAGAAGGTGAAAAAAAAATTCAGTTTTTGCACTGGAAATGAACACTAGGAAATAATTTAATTGAAGTATTTCTTAAATCTGGAAGTGGTTTTGTGTTCACAGACCCCCTGCCAGAATGGAGTAGTTTTGCTTCCTTTCATTTCCAGTGTCCAACCCACTTAATTCAAGTTTTCTGAAAGTGGTAGCTGAAAACAATTTTCTGAATCTTTATTCATGTTCTGAAACGAATTCCCTGATTTCCAATGTGTGAAGCATATAATAGCTGCCCTTGGGTTTCATATGCTGAGTTTATTTTGTCTGAGCATTCCTCTCCTGGGGAAACCTTTGCCTGCTGCCTTGAGGAAGGCAATTTTAAGCACCTTCCCCAAGTGGGACAAAGGGCAGTTAGGGAATTTGAAGTTAATGTTCACAGAATTTTTAATTAATCCTGTAACCAGTTGGTGGCACTGAGATTTGAAAGCAGGCTTCCTGATCTGACAGACACTTACAAAGGTGTTTGGTTTTGTAAAAATGTCTAGTCTTCTGAAACTATTGAAATGCATAAAGGTAAGTGTCTAGGCGTACAGTTTTATGGCTTCGAATACCCGGTTTATATATTAATGACTAAACCCAGTATTTTTGAACATTTGAAGACCTATCACTTTGCCTTCTTTCTTCATGACTTTATGTAGAACTATATTAACAGCATAATATAAATTAAATGCTAGCTCAAGAGAATAAAAGTTTCAGAGCAATCATCAGAAATATAACCTTAGGTTACATAAAAAGGAGAAAAAGGCAGGGGGTGGGAAGGAAATCCTGTTCCATTGGGTCGTGAACCAAATGGCCATGAACTAAAAATAATCTTTCTATTGTTCCACAGAATGTGAGTAGAAATTAATATGCTAAGTCTGATTCCACTAGCAGTCCTGATTCTGTTTCTCTACATATATTTAATGTATTTGGAATTGCGCTGATGACTTTATACAGCCACTTAATCGAGCAGGTTTAGATGTGTTCTCCCTGTACAAAACTACATTTTTCATTAAGAAAAAAATTACCCTGACAAAATTCATTTCTCTTTAATGAGTCCATTAGGTTAAGTGCAATAAAATCATGAAAATTCCTTTTTCCTTTTCAGAATGGCCAAACGGCATGATAAAGAGGCACAACTAATCCTGTATCCCAAGGGCTTCGAAAGGGAAGAATAGGGTAGGGTGGGGCTCCTCAGCCATACAGCCAGCTTACTGTCTGAAAAGGAGTTGGATAAAGGCAAGATTTAATAAAAAAGGTCAGGCTAGAATAATACCTTTCCACTGAAAGGAAGTTGAACTCAGTTAAAAAACTTGGTGATGAAAGGACGGGAGTTGCTGCTATTACTGAAGGATGGTAGAGATGCAACAGATATTTGAGTTTTGAAAGAAGAGCATCACCAGAGTGGTGGCCTATTTGGTGATCATCAGTCAGTGGTCAGGTTTGGTATTTTTCTTGCACTCAGCTGCTCCTTAGGGAGGATGCAACAAGGTTGAGGAGTCCCAGGCAGGTAGGTAGGGCTGAATAGCCAGTCATCATGAAGACTCCTGGAATATAGTAAATGACTATCAACAGTATATTTGTAACCTTTTAGTCAGTGATGGAGAGGGAAGGGGATGTTTGCCTAGAAGATGATATATCATTTAAGTAGCAAATCTTGTGGTTGTCTGGTAGAAGTATACAGCAGGCAGATTGGCAAAGCATTAAAACAAAGTGCTGCAATTTTTCCAGCTTCTTGCTTGCTGTCATTTATATGGAGAGAAGGTCCAGGAATGTGATCCTGCCCCAGCTGAGACAAGTCTGTCAGAGCCAATATAGTTGGCATCTTCTCTAATTCTCTGTTGCACTCAACATTTTCCCTCTGGAGTTCTCCCTGCCTGTGTCAGGGCTCTGTACAGCCTCGGGCTGTGCTCACTTACGGCAGCCTCGGGGAGGAAGACAGTTGCACATCCTTAATCTTGACAGCTCCTCCTCTCTGTGTGTAGTCCCTCATGCTTGCAGAAGCATTTTGATGTAAAGAGAGGCTAACAGGAGGTGGGATGTCTCTTACCCTCTGTGTGTGTCTGGAAGAAGGCAAAAAAGCATCGTACTCCTTGACTCCTAAGTTGGTGCTGGTGTTTCTGTTGCCAGTGGTGGCTGTCGTGCTGAAAATGCCTTAATTTGGGAGGTCTATTTGCAAAGCCTTTAGAAAACGGTGAAGATTTTGTTATGAGAACTGGGAAATCGCCAGGGTTTGTTGAGATTGGAAAGGAATCTTGTGCTTGTGTGTTGTGTGGCTTCCCCCAATCATCCCTTCTTGCGTTAGTCCCATAAAATTTAGTTTTCCTGAAGTCCTGTGTCATATAATGGAAAGTCACACACCCCTCCTCAACATTTTATATTGCATAGGAATTGTTTGTCATTAAGACATGATCTATTTGTATTTTCACACATTTAAGTGGACAGAAGCATATGCTGAGAGAGAAAGAATAGTGTAAGCTCAAGGTCTCCCGTACCTAAGTGGTTCAAATTTTCACCAAAATTCCCCCGCTTTTGTATTTTATGTCTCCCATCCTGTATGAGAGGCTGCTTCCCTCCCTGCTGCAGGCAGAGTGGGATTTTTTTCTTGAGCAGAGCAGGATGTAGAAAATCATCTGTTTTGTGCTGGGGTTTATGGAGTGCCTCTAGTAAATGAACCTGAGAGTCTCAGAAGAGAGGTGACTGCCTGTGGGAAAAACCAAAGATGGCCTTGCTAACTGTTACAAAACGTCGCTGGGTTTTAACACAGAAGTAATTATTTTGCTAGTGAATGTTCAGAAGAATCTAGTTGTAAACAATTACATTGTTTACAATTAACAGCTAAGGGAGACAACAGAGATGTGGACCACTTGGTTTAAGCTTGTAATTCAAACCTGGTGGAATTACTGATGCAATCAGGCAGGGGTTTTGACTCCTGTTACTGTGATATTTTACTGGAAGACCCAGAATCGGTGTTGTCTGTGTGTTTAGAGTGGTATGTTGCAAAGTCCACAATTTTGGGGCTTCCCCTCCTAATAACTGTGGTGCATCTGTTGAACGCCAACCTGCTAGGTCCATGCTACACCCTTGTCGACCACGAACTTGTAACTGCTCTGGGTTTCCAAGGAAGCACCTCTAAGGATGAAGCATTTGCCAGCATGCAGGTGCCTGTCGTGCTGTCTTTAACATGCACTTCAAATCAGACCTTTCTGAGACTTGTGAAAAATAGCTCTAAAATCTCCAAAATACCAAAGAACTAAGCATTAACAAGCTGAAGGACTTCAGCCCTGCTGGGTTTGCTGAGGACAGGCATGGGCAATCACCCACAGGGTTTTATTTGCTGGTAACTAATCATTGCAAATGTCAGCAGAGATTATTTTTTTGATGTCTAAGAAATAGCTCTGGTTCATCTCTCACAAGAAGCTGCTTCAGGTCCTGACGATGTTTCGGAGTGCCTTTGGGACAATGCACAAAAACTTGTTGCTCTGTGGAAAAGAGTTTCCTTATGTCGCTGTGCGGCCGTGTGAGAGCTGTCATCTCGTCCATCGCAAGGCAGCTCTGAGTCTTTGCCTCTCACATCTGGGGTGATGTCCCCATCACCTAAAGGGATGTGGCCACCCAGTGAGCCTTTTTTTTAAAACAAAACAAAACAAAACAAAAAACCAAACAAAACAACAAAAAAAACCCCACAAAACCCCCCAAAACCCAGCAGGTTTTAGATTTCCTGATTTACCGTACAGTGTTTTGTGGAGCGTGCAGATTTCTCTCTCTGTTTTTCATTAATTGCATGTGTTCTTCTTCAGCCCTGCAACAGCATCTGTGACAGCGCAGAGGGTACCGCTCCTCTGCAGCTGAATCAGAGCAAATTTTGTCTTCCAGCATGCGTGTATTTAAACTCTGCCACCATGTCTCGGGGACAGAGATGAGTTGTGAGGGTGGGGAGAAGGAGTAGACGTGGAAAGCATCAGCAGTCTTCCCTTCCCCAAGAGGACTGTGGGCACCTGAAGCCCCTTCATCACCAGCTTGTGAGAGGGTGCCCACTGTCTCCTAATACTGAGAGGATGGCTTTGGGCTGCACACAGGGGTTTTGCTCCCTGCAGAGCTGCCTTCACCTGCCAGCCCTCGGGGCTCCCTCTCACCCCTTGCCCCAGGCAGAGGTGGAGGATGGATCAGAGGCTATGGTGACAGCCTGGGTCAGGCTCCCTGCTGTGAGCTTTGGGTTCAGCCCAACAGGTCTGATGGGACTGAAGGAAACCTGGGCAGTGTTGAAGGGGGGTTGCATTGCACAAGGAGGGCAACCCAGGGAAGGGAGAGGTGTGCCATACATTCAGCAACATGCTCCTGTGCATGTCGGGGGCAAACAGAGACACCTGTAGAAGATGGGGTCTGCCATCTCTTGGATGCTGCTGCCTCTGTGTAGCGTGCAGTGGCCCTTGCTGGCACAGCCCTTGCTGTCTCAGCTGCAGACTGACACCCTCCCACCCCTGTAGCTGGAGGTTGGCCATTGCCAGGGAATTCTGAGACAGCCGAGACATTAATCAAACTATAATTTGAAAAGTCCTTAAACTTTCATGGTTTACTTTACAGGATCTAAGTAAGATGAAAGCTAGTTCTTCCAGTTGGTCAGATAGACTTGAGGGGGAACATAAGGTCCACCCCAACCAGTAAACAAGAATTAAAATAAGCCTCCTCTTGTCTATGCTGCTTTTTTAAGACAGGCTTACCCTATTTGAAAAACAACTTTGATCCTAGACAAATCTTAGGATAAACCACAAATATGTCTGCTTTGGAATAAATCTATGTGGAGTTTCTGGATTTACATTCATAAAGGCTTAGCTAACACTAATTAATTTGGAATAAATTAACTCAAATTGGAACAGGGCCACAAATTGTAGTCCAGATTTGTACTGGGGGTTATTTAGCTGTGTCTTTCAGCCTGTCGTATGTATTAGAGGAAGGCATTGAAATAATGGTATCGATATGTATATTTACACATACACACACACGCATATATATTCCATAATGCATTTTTTTATTGTCCATCTTTTAGGTTCCAGTAAATGGCCAACTTGCAACATCAGTCAACGTCAGAGAGAAAAGGCTCCTCAAGGTACCAGCAAGAGTTTTAGAGTTTATATATTGTCTTTCAAGAGACACTTATTTTAAGAATGTTCCCTGTTTGGTGGTCCTTTTTAAATATAATTTGTTGTTCCTGTTGTTGGAGCACTTAAGAGATGACTTAGGAACATAAGACCAAGTAACTCTCTGGCACAGTCACACTGTGGTGCTTGTCACTGCCACCACCAGTGGGGTGGTCTCGTGGTCCAAGCCCAGAAGTTGGAAATGGGATCTCCTGTATTTCAGTTCCAGCCCTGACATGGGACATTTCCTTGGGTCTGGGCAAGGGTTTTATTTTCGGCATTGAGCACTTGTACTGGTGTGGAGGAAAGTGTCCGTGCTTTACAGACACTTCCAAGTGAGGAGCAGCCCTCCAGCCTGGGCAGGGAAGTGTGCTCCTGGCAGGGGTATCCTGCCTTGGAAAAGTCAAGAACTGCTGTGTTAAAACTAGAAAATTCAAAATTGAAAGCTTAAGATCAGCTCTACTGTTTCATCAAGCCATATGAAAACGGCCTCAGACACTGCTGTGCTCTTTCAGATTAGTCTGAACGATAGATACCTTCATTAAAAATAGGCTGTTCCATGGGGTTTTTTTCAGTTAAGCATAGGCAGGGTCCTAACTCTTGATTTCAGCATTGCTGATTGTAAAGGGGGTAAATAATATTAGGCTTTTTTATAGGAAGAGAATTAGGACTTGGGAATGATGAATGCAAATCTTACTATAGGACAGGTGCCTGAATTAAAATGTGAGATTTCTAACCTAGCAGATAAGTCAAATTCTGTAGGCCAAAACCTATAGCATTCACTGGTTTGGAATTTGCAATAAAATCTGCTCAGGAAGACTTTTGCACCCACTTAAAAACTCCAGCGACCTACTGCTCCCTCTGCGTACCACCATGTGGTCTCCGTTTCAAAACTGTTGCCCTGACTCTTTTAATTCCTGATGAAATGTAACAAATACCTGTTTTATCTTTCTGCCATGTATCTCCTGTACACTGTAGCCTAAGAAGAAGAGGAAAGCCCAGTGCTCAGACAAGGAGGTGCCAAAAGATCCGCTTTCTGTGGAAAAAGACAAACTGCAAGAGGAGGAAGGTAACGAAAGACCTGGTTCTTCTGTTATCTTCTGTTACAGTGTTATATTACCAAAGAATAACATGGGATGAAATATTTCAAAAGGGAGGTCTTCTCTACTATTCCAGCATTCTGTGTTATTGGGAAAAATTGCCAGCTTGAGAGCTAATTCTATCATCTGCTCCTTACTACGTGTAACTACGTGGACAGGGACCATGTGCTTTCCTGCCACACGTCTCAGGTCCTGACCGCATTCACAGGGATGGCAAATCTGCGGATAAGGAAGCATCTCTGAAGTGGCCAGAGGTCCGCTGGGTAGCAGGGTCCTGTCTTCATGCTCTGACTCTAATCCTGTGGCCTCTACCATGCTGATACGCACCTGAAGTTGTGGTCTTCCCAGGCAGCATTTTGTTGTGCCCATGACTGAGGCTGGTAAAGGCGCTGGGGTAATATACAGCCAATTTCTAGCATGCCTGTGAACAGAGCCAAGATCTTTGCTTGCAAGCAAATCTGCAGAGAAATCTGGCAGAGGCTAGCAAGGCTCAGGCAGCTAGAATTTCATTGGAAAATACATTGCATCCCATGGGCCCCTCTCCGGCTCCCCCCACCAAGGGTCATATTGAAAACAACAAATTGTAAGCTTTTCTGGGCTTAAAAGATTATAATGTGATTAGTGTGGTGGTGAGAGCAAGAGAAGCCCTCGCTGCTGTTGGACCGGAGGTCTCCCTGTGGGCCCTTGTGTCGGGAGCAGAGTGCCTGCAAGGCTGCTGGAGCAGGGAAAACAGCAGAGGCTTTCTTCAAACGGATGTTTAGTTTTTTGAACGGATGAGCCAGCTGAACTGTTTCGCTTGTTATTCGGGGATGCTTTGGAGAAAGAAAGTGTTTGTCTCTGTGAAATCCAGAGACTCTGTTTTTCCCTTTGTTAACCATTTGTGCCAGTCCCTCCCATGGGTTGTGGAGAGCATGGATGGAGGCAGAATGTGGCCCCATCGGTGTGAATGAATGCGTGTGGAAATCAGCTGCATGGCAGAACATCTCCTCATCACAGAACAAGTCTTAGGGTATGTTCAGGGCTAGAGAAAGCCAGTAAATTGAAGCCTTGTTTGACAGTTAAGATTTTCATGAACCTCTCCCTGCTGTCAGACGTACAAGGCGGTTGATGCTCTGTTGTGACATCTCCCCGAGGGAAAGCGGTGTCACATCAGGCTGACACAAAAGACAGAAGAATATGTGTAGTTACATGAGTCAGGACACACGACAGACAGGTTTGTGGTGAGAATTTTTTATGTAATGCGTTTCTGCAGAGACAGCAAAGGCTACACCCAGAGGAGGTGCCGCACAGGACCAGGACAGCACTCGCTGCCTCAGTGCCACTTTTACAGCCAGCATCAGAAACTACCAGATAGCTATTTACCTTGGTGCTAAGCAACAAAGACAGTAAAGGAAGTTTCTTGTCAGCTTAAAAATGAACTTTGCTCTGTGTTGTAGGAGTCTGGCAGACCAAGATCAGCAGCCGAGAAAAGAGACACTTACGGAAGGAAAGGCTGAAACGAAAAGGTACACGTACAGGCTCAGCTTATGCACCTCATCTGGCTGGGCTTGTCACCCCTTCTCACTTCCCAGCATCTTTCTGTTTGCTCTGTTCATCATTCGGCAGCAAAATCTTTGCGCTTAGGCTGTTTGCTAGGAAAAGACAGCTTTGGGAGCTCTTACTTGGGAGGTTGCCTTTTACTCCAGGCTTTCATTAGAACACACAGTATTACCCATAGGACTTTGAAAGCAAATATCTGTTAGATCTGAGATCTGCTAAAGGCTTGGTGTTATGTGGATTAGTTACTTCTGCGTGACTTGACAGAAGAAGTTTTCTGATAATGGATGTATAAAAACCTGTGTAATTTTCTCAGTTCCAAACAGGTTCTTTAATCCAGGCTTGCCCAGAGTAAACAACTATAAAAGGGGGGTGTACTCTTATCCTAATGAGATAAAATGAAACAGTGCTTTGTGCTTACTCCACATTTTTCCTCTGCGGATTTCAAAATGTCTGCCATGCACTTATGCCTATATACATTTCTACTAATTATGTTCTTATAACCGCTATATGAAAGAAGGTCATAGAATTAAGGCATTTGGAAATGTTTTCATTATCTGTGATAAAATTATATAATAGAGAAACCTGTAAGTTTAATAAGTTAGAGTAATTTAGAAGCTAAGATAGAAGTTTGGAATTGGGAGACATAGCTGGATAAATGTGTGTGTTTGTGCACTGTCTGCAATAGGACTACCTTAAAGTGCCCTCAGATGCTCTACTAAAATTGAAGGGCAAGTGAACAGCAAATTTTAATCTAAAAATATTCAGAATCACAGAATCTATTTGGTTGGAAGAGACCTCTGGGATCATTGAGTCCAACCTTCGCCCTAACGCCACCATGTCAACTAGACCAACAGACATTTTGGGACCACTTTCTCTATCATTTGGATTATATAGAGTTAAATATCAAGAGTTTGGATTTTTAACTCTTGGATTATCAAGAGTTAAATATCTGCATGGCAGTCTCTAAGGGCTTAAGGTGCTGAAGTCTCCACTTGCTCTCCAGCAAAGTAGATGGGTCCACGTTTGGCTTTCTTCATGTAAGCTGGCTTGTTGGCATTGCTGGTGCCAGCTGCATGTGCAGAAGGTTAACCATGCATGGTTTAATACTAAGCTCGTGCAGGTGTTAAGTGCTTTGCTGACCCAGGGGAAGGGAGCTCAGCAGACCAAGTTGCAGTTGAAGGACCAGAAGTCCTTGGTGCAATCCTGGAGCCTGGGCAGCAGGCTGAACCAGGTGATCGTGGTGGTCCTGTTTAGTATGGACATTTACAGAGCAGTGAAATGTGATCTTCCAGGAAGAAGCCCTAACCCTGCTGAGTGCTGATTGCCATTTCCTAGCAGGGAAGAAGCAGCAGCAACAACATTAAGGTGTGGGAAGGTGGGGTTGATGTCAGCAGTGGTCCCCTCCCCACCACAGCCCCAGGAAAATGCTTTGCTATTCTGAAGGCTGGAGTCATAGAGTGCTCTAGGAGTCCTTTGGAACAAAAGATGCTGGAGATAATTGTCATTATTTATAATATCCATATGCCTGGTGCTGATTTCTCTAGCAGCCTTGAACTACCAACATCCAAGAGGTTTGCTTTCTTTTTCCTTGGAGGTCCTGCTGTTCTCTTTCTCTCCCTTTAGTGCTCTGGGTCCCCAGCTGGACGCTGAAGGTCTTGAGCCGCCCTTGCAGCCAGGGAGGGATGCCCAAGGCCTCTGCGGTGCAGCGTCATCTCCTGAGGGACTCATTGCTGGACTGTGTGGTGCCTTCCTTCTCACATGGCCTTCACATTTGCTGCTTCAGTGTCCCATCCCAGGGGCTCCGCTTTACTGTCACTGTATCTGTAAATAACTTCAGCTGGAATACAGCCATTACATCTGATGGGTTTAGATGAGGCTTTGCTATGTTGTTTCCCCTGTACAAACTCTTCACGATAATTAAAAATAATGATGATAATGTTTATTCCCAAGAAGACCCCAGCAGAGCATCCCTGGGTAGCTCGGCGGTTGCGCCAGCCTTTGACTGGGATGAGAAGAGAGCGGTGTGGCCACTCACAGAGGACACCAGTGGTGGTGGAAAAGGTGCTCTCATTGCCAAGGCAGAGTGTGGGACTGTGCTGAAGGCCTCAGGAGCCATACGGGAAGAATCAGTGCCCTCCTGGCCAGAAGAGGATGTTTTCTCCAATGTAGGTGAGTATCGATGTTGAAGTGTTGCAGAGGGAAAGTTTCATGTGTCCAGCAGAGTACAGCCCCACCAACATTCGTCCTGCACACGCGCAGTGTTGTCCAGCCCCTTTGAACCCTGCTAGCTGTCGTTTATTTTCCAGCAATGTGAAAAGAGGAGTCTTTATGGCAGGAATTTCTTCTGTGTTGCAGACTACCTGTTGGGTGCAAATTGTTTTCTACCCACAGGTATTTAGTGTTTGGTTCCTTTGCAACAAGAGCCTTTCCTTCCGAGGATGCTCACACACAGTCAGAGTTAGGCTTCAGGGTATATCTGTGCACTTCAAAGCCGTATGAGACAGAGAATTCCTAAACCATTTTGGGTATTTGACAGTTGGAAGTAGTCTGTTCATGTCAGTGCTATGCTGTACCTATGCAGTTTGCCCAGCTTCCCAGCTGATTCACCTCTTGTTGGTGTCCAAACAAGGTCATTTAGAGCTACTCTGGGTCTCACTTGTGCTGTTGGGACATTCTCTGTGTAACATAAGCTGGAGGTGGGAAACTGTGTCTCTAAAACCTCAGACGTCTTTAAAGCAGCGAAGGGATGGACTGCCAGGCCATTAGGCTAAAGATTAGGAGATGCTGATAGCAGCTCTCTACTGGTATTTGATGACTTTTCATTTCCATCATGGTTTAATTTTTATGACAAAGTTACATCTCACGTTGTATTTCTAGTGTGGGTGATACTGTAGACTCTAGAGCATACCAATCATTAATAACTGGATGGTAATTGGACCTTTGTATCTTTTTTTGTATCTCTCTTCCTGTCCTCTTGGTGGGGCGGGAGAGTTGCGAGTTAAAAGTTACAGTGGTTAATACTGCTTTTTGGTTAATTTTCGACAGCGTTTGATTTTCATTACTGATTAGTCAAGGTTGATGGCTGGATTGATTGGTATATAAGGCCATATGATGACTCATCTTCAGTAGCAGGAATCCAGTACTCTTGATTCAGAAAATGGTCTTAGGTTGCCCTTACATGAGTTGTTTTCTCTGCTGGAGTCCTTTTTTTGCAAAGTATAGGGTTGATGAGGGGAGGACGTTAGTACCATTTTTTACTCTAATGCTTTCAAAAGGCCAATTTCCAAGCTGATACATGATGACAACTTCTGCCAGTTGTGCATAAAGGGGACATCAGTTCAGGTGAGTGAGGAATTTGATGAAGTCCAGAGATGTGCCATGCTGGTGTGACTTGCACTTTGAAGGGCTCAGAAGGTGCACATGGTGACTGGGCTGGACTCTCTCTGTCCATAGAAGATAATTTCTCCTTGCTTGATTCTTCTCCAGCAACAGCAGTGGCTGCAGGCTTGGGATGGAGAGAACATGGAAGGGCTGTAATGAGGTTGGGGGTGTCAGGTAGAAACTGTAGTAGCCAGCTGTGAATGTGACACTGCATTTTGGATTACTGTTTGTTTGCTTTTTAAATGCAGGAACATGGGATATTGCAGAAGTAAAATGCTGTCCTGTGACCTTTGGGACGTTATCAGAGCTTTCCAGGGAGTTAGGTGAGTGGTCTCTCTTTGGATGTCTATTTGGATTCTTCTATCACTTTCTTAGATGCTTGGCTTAAAAGTACTCCCATTGTTCACATATGGGTCTTTTCCCTCGGAGCCACATTTCATTAGTCGCTCTCCCTTGTAGAGCTTGCTTGCATCTGCAATCCAGCACACCTGCGTTTTAAGGAGTGACATCAGAACGTTTTATTGAGCGCTTTCCAAACTTGTGTCTCATCTTGGAATAAATAAAAAAAAAATATTGCCTCCCCAGCAAATTCTTTCTGTTAGGTTTACTTGCACAGAAAGTTTCTCTTGTGTTCTGATGACTGGCAAATGCAGAGAACTTCAGACCGAGGGAGGGAGCAAACACCCAGGTGTGAGAGGCTGTGTTAGAGGCTGCGTAGCCAGCAGCTTCTCAGGGATTTTCAGCTTGAGCCTCTCCATGCATGGCCTTGAGAATGATGGAGCATCTCCTGGTTTTGCATTAAGTTGAGCCTTGTTTCTGGCTTTCACTTTGCCTCTCTGCAACTGTCAGTCCTTCTCACTGCCTGGATCTGAGCACTCCTGCTTCATACAGTCTTTGCCTCCAGAAATTCAAACTTGTCTGGAGGTCCAACTGGTTGATGAATGCAAAGTCTGGTCCTGAATCTTTTAGAGATGCTAAAGGCAAGCATAGATACATATAGATAGACATCTGTGCACAAAACAGCATGTGCAATGTAAGCCAGAACGCTGAAATTAGCTTCTAAAGCCAGACATGGTAATAAATATAATACATGCCATATTTAATCATCTATTTTCCAACACTGCATCAGTGGATTGAAGCAGTTCCTAACGTACAAGTGCTCAACAGGGAGAAATATTTGTTAACATCTGCATTTATGCACCAAAAAATCAAGCCGATACAGAACAAAACTGCATAATCAAGGGAGTTCTTTAAGTGAAAGAAAGAAAAAATCAGAGATGTGAAAAAAAATCGAGTGTATGAAAGAAATGAAGAAAACACTAGTCTGTTATGTACAGGCCTTCGAAAGGGGCTAAGGGGGGTCATTCAGGGAGGCATGTGAATCCTACTGGTTGCTTTAGTTGTTGCAAATAATCATCAAAAAAACTTTGACTCTTCGTTTTCCTCCAGCAGCTGTCTCTCCTCTGTGCTCTTTCCTGGAGTAATTAATTTGGTAATTATGGATTTCTGTTAGAGTGAGCAGAAGCCTTCTCGCTGAAGGTGGTGGGAGTTAAGAGCTGGATACACTGGATGCGGCTTTTGTTCTGCAGGAACTATAGCTCCCTTCTTACATCACCAACAGAGATGTGTCAGAAGTTTACATCTCTGAATATTGTTAGTGTAGCCACTCCTGAATGGGTTGTTTTTAATAATTTATGCATGTAGTGTCCTCGTCCAGCCTTTGTTAATAAATCCACTGTGATGAGCAGCATAGATTAATGTGTGGCTTAAATTACATAACATCCAGGCGTTGTGACATAGCAAGCAGATAAAGGCATGATTAATTGGTTTTAATAATGTGAATATACCTATGTGATTATGTTTTAGGTTTGGGGTTTTTTGTTTGTTTTTATTTTTAAAAAAGACGCTTTCCTGTGTGCAGATAATGTGAAGAGTAAATCATCTGAGGACAGTCCGTCCAGATGCTATTGGCACGCCAGCTCGACTTTCCTCCCTGCAGACGATGCATGGCTGGGGCAGGGTACGTCTCTTTGCTCTTTTTCTATTGAAAGACAAATGTACTAATGCTGTTACCCTTTTCAGTCTGTTTCCTAAGCCTCAAAAATTAGAGACCACTTCCCATACAGCTCATTCGCACAAGGGTGGTAGAGGTAAGGGAGAAATTCAGTTTGGGTCTGGTTTTGGGCAGGTGCCCAGAGCTGCTGTGAGCTCGGTCAGAGCAGCAGATGCCCTGCATGGGACCCTTGAGAAAGGCGAGAACGTGCATTTTATTTATGTTTTTACTTGGGAGGTAACATAAAAGGGATGCACTAGGTACAGTTTTGTTTGGTGCATAACTACTGCTGTGCAAAACGTAATTTGAGCTTCTGGACAGCAAGACCAGCTGTAGGGAGGCTGTCTGAAGGCTCCTGTAGCCCGGTGTCCTCTCTCCAGCGGTTGCACATAACAGTTGGTGGCAGATGAGCACAGGAACAGGGCAAGCACGGGGCCATCCCGCCCCACGCCCAGCAGAGAGCGGGTCAGGGACTTCCTGAGCCAGCGGCAATAGCATGGGCTTTGTGCTTCAAAAAAATCCCATGTGTTAGCAATCATCTCAGATTACTAAATTTGTGAAATGAATTCAAGGTTAGGCTTGGTTTTCATAACTGAAGCATTGTGTTTCCCTCCCTCTCTCCCACCGTTGGGTGGGGAAGGTGGAGCTGAGTGGCCCCTTTCCACTCGGTGGGGTGGCCGGGGAAGAGCCGTGGGGAGGACAGGGTGCTGCTAGAGCATGGGGTGCCTTCGCCAAAACTTAAAATTTCCTTTGTAATACCCAGAACCCAGATGCAGAATCCAACTCCAGTGGACTGTGGCAATCAGGATTTCAGTCTTTTTATGACTGGTAATTTTTTTATTTTTAAAATCTGCTTGAAAGGCCAGCGTGGGTCCTGAGCGGCTGGAATAATTTGGCATCAACAGTGTGGGTATTAGATGCCCTTTTCTCTTGACCTTTTGGTCAGGATTGAGTGAAGTATCTATTTATACCCCTGTTGTTGGGAGACCTTACCCTGCTCTTGCAGAAATGATGGCTGACGAGCCGAGCAGACCTTCTTGCTCTACCTGCTCTGATTGCCCTAACTACAGGGGAACCCAGAGCGGTTGAATGCATTGAGGAGAAAAGACTGCGCTCATCTTGCTTCCCTGCCCAGCAGTAGCTGGGACTCTGCAGCAGACGCAACAGTTTGGCCATCAGAGGTTTTTATAAATAGCATAGTTTGCTTTTAAAAAAATAGAAACACCCCAACCCCAAGCATTCCCATCCCTTAGTGCTGTGTTTGTTTCCCCCCGCGTTGCTGCTGGTGAGCACCCAGCCCTTTGTAACCTCTGAGCCCAGGCTTGCCTGCGCGGGAAGGAGGGAGGCAATGTAGGTTGCTCTTCAGCAGCATTTCCTTGCGTTGCATTTAGCACATGTCACACTTGGCACGCTCTGGATTTCATCCGCAGTTGCAAATCTGGGCAGAGCTCTGCTTTTTTGGTGCCATGTCTGTCTGAGAGCAGAACAGATAGGAGCAAATTCAGCAGCTTGCTTTTGCAAACATTGGAGCAGAAGCATTTTGATTGAAAGGAGAAATGGAGGGATTTCTGCCTGCTTTACAGCTTGCTTCTTAGTAGTAGTAGTTTTTTTCCTTTGAATCATCAGCCTTGATATTGATGCAGAGGGGAGTGTCACGAACATGTATTCCCTGAATTTAGATGAGGTAATGGTTGGCATTAAGGTCTGCGCTGCAGGCAAAATGAGCTCTTTGACAGTTAAACAAGGCCTGTTAGCTCTTGCAGGCCTGTGAACTAAAAAAAAAAAGCCATTCATAACCTGATTATGAGCTGGGATCATTTTATCAAATCCAGATCAGTACATTTAATGAGTCTCTTTGTTCTGTGCTGGGCTGGTACAGAAGAAGGAGCTGGATGCTGGACTTCTGCCTCTGCCCCAGCTCACGGAGCAGCCTTGGCCAGCTTCCCGCTCCACATCGAGTTATCTTTTTGCGAAGTACCAGTAATAATAACACCGTAACTCACAAAAGGTTTGAGGCTTAAGTGTTGTCGCAACTGAAAGCATATATACATAGCGGGAGAGAGGGAGTTAGTAGTTAGGGAACTGAATTGTCACTGTGATATGGGAGTGCTTAAAGGACTGATAAATCAGGCTGGTTTCAAACACCGTACTGCTAGGTTGACATTCATTAATGATACACGCTGCTGGTGATTAATTCTTAATCATTGTCACATCTGGAGTTCTGTGCCCATTTCTCAGTTCCCCAGTACAACATGGGCATGGACATACTGGAGCAAAGCCCATCCATGTGTATGAACACCTGATGGGGTGGTTGCCTCTGGTCTGCCCAGAGAGCGAGCAAGAGGCAATGGGTATGAAATGAAGTATGGGAAATTCCACTTATAGACAAGAAAAAGCTTTATTGTATGGTGAGGGTAGTCAGGCAGCAGAACAGGTTGCCCAGAGAGGCTGCAGAGTCTCCATCCTTGGAGATATTCAAAACCAAAAGATGGCTTCATCCCTGAGCTACTTGCTGTGAGCAGCAGGGTGGGACTGGACGATCTGCAGAGGCCCCTTCCAACCTCAGCGATTCTGTAATCCTCATTGGTCATCAGTCATTGTCTCTGCATATTCAATTAGTCCTTAGCAATCTAAGCCTTCGTTAGTTAGGAGTATTTGGTGTCTTGGAGCTGATGGCTGCAGTCCCTGCAGTCTCACCAGGAGGTGACTAGAACTCTTCCATGAGGGAAGGTGGCCCAAAGTGGGCAACTTTTTTCATCTTCATTTTTCCCCGCTCATCATTAGTGTTTGCATACTTTTCATCCCTGCCACAAAGAGAAAAGAAAGGGGAGTGAATCTCTTCTGCTCCTGGTATAATTCACTTTATTTTCGAGCCCGGGAACTGCTGTGGTTTTGCCAGGTGCCTTCCTCACTTGTTCTGCAGGGCTCTTCTGGATCCTCCTGCTCTGCCTCCTGTGCTCTATCTCGACGACTTTACTACTTGCACATTTCCCAACACTGCCTTCCCGCACCTATACCACATGTCTGCTGCTGCCCCTTTGGTGACATTTATGCACTTATGCTTAGCTATCTCACAAAAGGCATTATAGGCTATGCCTGGTTTTGCTATTACAAAATGTGTAATCTGCACAGTGTGGCCGGCTGGGCTGTTTTAGGGCACTTGTGTCTGGTTCCAAGGCAAGGAAATACTAATTTTATCCCATGAGTTTGCTTCCAAGTGCAGTAGACCTGTGCTTTGGCAACAGCGCTGGGCAGTCTCAGAAGACTCACATTCTGCTTCGCAAATGCAGCGCATCTCATGACCATGAGGGCTGTCTTTTTACCTCTGACTTGGCATCTTCCCAGTGAACCCTTCTTGATTGCCAAGGCAGATTTTCCCTGGAACTTTCAGAAAGCTCCTGTGTCTCCTGACTCCCATCCTTCCTTCTGTCCTGGGGTTAAAATTAATTTTAATTCCTTTGTTTCATTGGAATAAGCAGCTTCTTTCAATTAAAAGAAGTCTTCAGTCTGAGATTTATTTGATATTTTTGCATCTACTGAATAATGCTAGAGGAAGGTGCCAAATGAGGGACTCCTACACCCAGCTGTTGGTAGCAGTAATTTTGACCTGTAACACATAAATGCAAGCTTTGGACTGGAAATTGTCTATCCATTTGCACTGAATGAATTCTACTTGGTCTACAAGTGAGGGCTTGGCAAGAATTTGGGTTAGGACCGTGCTCGTTACACAGCGAACTGCCTTTTGCAAAGGGATGGGTTTTCTACAGCAGCCACAGAAGGACTCGGTGCCATAGACAATATGCAGTCCACTGAGGATTTTGCCCTGCCAGATGAAGGGTTGCTCTCCCTTAGGCTTCTGCTGACCGTATTGGGGGAGAGCATGCCAAAGAGAGATGCTGATACCATAGGATCCAAACCTACAACTTTGGACTGGAAATTTTTTCATCCCCTTCTTGGTGACCCGGACTGAGTTTTGCTGCAGTACTTCCCAGTTTTGTTTTCTAGGCCAGATAATTAGGTTCAGCCTGTAGAGTACTCTACCCTACCCTATCTATCAGATGGCAGAGAGAACCTGCTGACTGTCCCCTTTGACCAGACCCTGCTGCTGCGGGGCCCTGTTTGCCTGCATCCCAACACCTCCCAGGGCACAGCTGGCTGCTCTCCAGCATTGCCCAGGCGGTTGGAGACCAAGGGTGTTCGGGTGGTCAGCACTGAGGTGCTGGCAGCCTCCCTGATTTCTGAAGACACTTTCAACGTAGTGCCCTTCAGGGTCTTAAAGTATCTTCATTACAGGGGATATGTGGAAACCACTTTGGCCCCGAAATGCATGCTGCAAATGGGACGTGTTTGCTGCCAGCAGGGAACAGAAAGAAGTACAGCTTTGGGTGCAGCTGTGATGGGACTCAGGTGGGCTGCAAGCAAGAACCTAGTTGCAAAATGGCATTTAACAGCACTGCTTTTGTAAAAAAAAAAAAATCAAGATGTTGGTCTATAGATGCGCTGGCAGAGATCACTTCCATTAGTGCTAAACCCACCAGGGGAACAGGAGTCCTTGCTGCTGCAGCGCATGTTCCTTTTCTGTGTGTTCATGGTTTTCTCCTACTGAAGGCATTACTGACCAGTTTTAGCCTGTGAGAGAATTTATGACCCCAGGAGAAGCAGTTGCTGATTTAAAAATATTAGAGGATATTAAAACTGTTCCAGGAGATGTCACTGTAGAAGGGAAATATGCTACACAACAGGAGAGGTTTTAAACCAGAGCTCTCTGATAAGTACATTTAATCTGATTTTCCCATAAAATCCAGCAAATTGTAAAGAATCTTATATTGCACTTAATTTTACTCTGAGTTGATTTTAAATACTCCTGGGACATAATGCTTTGGGAAGGGCAACTCTGAGATGAGGCAGAGTCACCGCTGCCTGGCCAAGCTTCATGCCTACCCTCATGACAAGGGTGAAGCATGAATGTAAGCCCATTGCAGGAAGTTAGACATTAAAACTATTTGTATGCTTAAAAATAAGTACATAAACCTACTTTTTGAGAGATTAGAAGTTAAATAAGTGAAAATGACAGTTGTGGCTTCCATTGCATCTTCCTTAAGTTACAGTCCATTTTGCTTGCACACCCACAAGAGCATCCATCGGCAGAGCTGCTGCCAGGCAGCTCAGGAGGGACTGTCATTCCTGAAGTCTCAGTGCCATTTCACCAGGCCCTGCATCATGCTGTGTACCTTCCTGGTAGCCAGAATTTGGCTCCTCACTGGCAGTAGCAGTATGGTTTTGCCTTTATTTTTTGCTGCCATGGCACACTTGTGGTATATTAGTGCAGAGGCAGAGTGTGCACCGCACGGGCTGAGGAGCTGGGACTTGCTGTGTCCTCACCTTGAGGTATCTTGTGGTGTAGTTATGGGGTGAGGAGTGCAGGTTGGTGTTGCCTTCAACAACAGCTAAATCCTCCAGAATTTGTGAGCCAGATCCTCAGGTAACCCAACTGAGGAGAAGCAGCAGAAGCGTTTTGGTGGTGGTATCCCATGCTATAGCTTACACAAACTGTTCTTCAGACATCTAACTCATTCATGTATATTGTGCATCTCGCAAATCTAAATGCATTCATTTGCCTAAAATACTTACACTGGAATTTTATTGGGGAATGCATTTGAAAATACTTGTTCCTCTTCCTTTTGAAGAAGGAAAGACACACTCTATATGTACAGGGCATGGATTTTAAACGGAAAAACTTGAGCAATGTTTATAATCATGTTTATAACATTTGGCAGCAAACTGGACAGAGCAACTTTTTGGAAACATACTTCTTTTATCATCCTCAACATGCTTTTGGTTTTGGCCCTGCTTCAACTAAAAGTTTTTCCATTCAGCTTGGGATTTTTTTAAATTCATTTTTATTTTAAGAGACATGATCAGCTAAGAGTTATAATTATATGTTATGTTTTCAAAGTCTTTCTCCCAGTTAGGATAAGACTTAAGATTGTTACATTCAAACTATTAAAAAATAATCAAGTAGTCCTTTCAACATCTTATGCTGGTTTATCTGCTTTTTTGCACCTCATTCAGTTTGGGCAAAGGAATTAGCCTGGTCTGTTTTGCCTCCTTGCCCGAGGATCATTTGCCAGTGCTTTGTGGAGAGGCAGCTGAGGGCTTGCAGCCAGATTTTCAAAGATACCAGACGCTGGCAGATACAGAAGGCTAAACTTTCAAAAGTTTTTTGCCTACCCCCCATGAAATGATCAGAATTGATGCAGGGTAGGTGTTATCTATTTCATGCATATTTAGAGTTGCACGTTAGGGAGCTTTGGAAATCTATGCTGTGATGATGCCTTTCTGGCTTACATTCAAGAAAAGAAAATGGAAAAGGAAGATGAAGTCAAGAATGCACTTGATTCTACTTTTTATAGGAAAGAAAACGCCAGTGAGCGCATTAACGAATGCACAAATCCTTTGCTAATATTACTCTTCCATACAAATAATTGCCCTGGGGATGGTGGTTGCAGTGAGTGGAAGAGCCTGCTGTGTCTGCCAGTGTTTCTGGATATGCCTGAATCCTTCTCCATGAAATTAAAAGAAAATTTTTGACAAGCCATGCTATTAGTTTTGTAAAGCTTGTTTTCTTGAAGTGCAGGCTGGAAAGGTTTTTGTTCCTGTATGTGCTTTCCTGCCCTTCTTTAGTTTTCCTCCTGTCCTGAAGAGTGCAGTCACAAATTGTGAATTAGCAGTCTATGTATACTTTTTAAAATACGTTTAAGGCGCATGTGCATACATGCACACCCAGACATCCCACTGGCAAGCAGCAAGATGACAGATATTCTTTGCAGTGTTTCTGTTACTAGTGTGAGACTGGGAAGTAGTATGGATTTGAACATAACTCATTTGTATGCTTGTCCTAATAGATGATCCTTCAGCGATTGACCTAGACTCTGACTGGAAGGCTCCCATGGAAGAGTGGGGAAACTGGACAGGAGATGAAGAGCATCAGACAGGGCACGAGAAGGAGAAGGTGAGGCAGTGGCATTGATGACCAAGGGAGACCTACTCCACCGGGGTCAGTCTCAGCCAGACTAGGGTGTCCAGTCCAGCCCTAGAGCTGGGCTCCTCCGGTCGTGGGGGCTTTCTAATGCTGGGAGAAGGCACTTAGCGTGGTCGCTCCCCCAACCTGTCTGAGATAGCTGGAGCTGGGGGACACACTTGCAGGATGCAAGAGATGGGTTGGGGGAGTTCACTGGTTCTGGGAGTTCATCATTCGGCTGGCATTGCTGTCCTGAGTAGCAAACATCAGGTGTTTGCCACCCTGTGTGAATGAACTCTTTCTACTGCCTTCCTGAATACCGGGAGTTAAAAGAGGTGTAGAGTCCACAGCTGACACCAGCCTTCACACCATCCCAGGTGGCTGGGATGTATTTATTTAAGTGAGAGGGTTTGCTGATAGTGGTACAGTCATAGCTGGGGTAGAGAGGTAGAAGCAGAAGGCTTGCTGTTTAAATGCTTTCTAAAAGCCCAGGGAAGTGCCCCTCTTTGGCAGCAGTGGGAAGATCATGCTGACCTTTTTGCAAACAGCTGTCTTAAGCCGAAGTGTGTACCTTATCCAGAGAGATGCCCTGCTTGTGACCTGTCAGCACGCACTCCTGGAGGTAATAGGTTTTCCTGGAAAAAACATGAATCAGCTGTCCCAAGGCTCCTCTTATAAAATCTCTAATGCTTTCAGGATTTGCCAAAAGGCAAAGCAGGTGTTCATTTCTGCCTTTCTGGACTCGAAAGCAAAACGCAGCGGAAGAAGAAGAAAATGGAAGTGAAGGAAGCAAGGGGTGGAGCTGGACTGAGGCATGTGAGTATTTTGTATTCCCAGAGTAGCGTCTGGTTTTCCAAGAGAAGAAGAGGATGTCTTCTCCTTTAGGATGATGTGACCTAAGAGGGGCTTTTCTTCCTGTCCGTCTTCTGGCTTCCTCTTCTTTTTTCTCCCTATGCTCCCATAAAAGAACGGCGAGCACAGTGACCAGTGAGTTTTTGCAACACGGTATTCCCTAACATATTTGCAAAACGGTGTGATTTTGCAATGCAGAGAGGAGCAGATGGCTTTAATCATGGAAGAAAAAATGCTTTCTCAGGCAGATGCACTCCAAGTTTAGTGTACAACTGGGCTGTGTGTTATCTATGGTGGAAGGTCACCTGGAGATATTAACAGTAATGCAAAGGTGGTTCCCAAAAGCCAGTGAAGATAAAGTGAGACCAGTGATATACCAGTGAAAAGCTTATTGAGAGAAAAATGTCTCAGAGTGCAACAGAGAAAGGCTGTGGAAAATGTCAGCTCATTTGAGATGGGAAGTATAAAGAAACAAGAGTGTTGAGTGGGTTTTGGACCAGCCCTTGGCTGTGATGTCCATGCTGCTCAGTGAAATAAGAAATGGGGGGGGAACCCCCCAAAATGTCCTAATTGTTTTTCATTCGCTTGTCACTGAATATATTGCCCTGGACTCATACACCTGTGTAGTATCGTTTGTCTTCCCCTCACACCCACTGTGGTCTCTCCTGGTCCTTGGGACAATTTTGCTCCCTGAACTCCCGATGCTCCCATTTTACGGGAAAAGCTTTTAAGTAACTCACTGACCACAATCGACACGGTCATTAGGACAGCCCATCAGTCACCGGAGTGCTGCCAGGCCACTCTCTCTCTTGCACATCCAATTAGTTGCTTTAGCTTCGTATGCACCTTAATGAATAATCTTAATAGTGCTGTTCAGATTCCTCAGGACAGCATTGTTTCTTCTGGCATGTTTATGATGGGTCAGGAGGAACTTGTGTTGCACGTCAGCCCCAAATACTGGCGTCTGCCGCTGTGCAAGCTCATCCTTTGGAGATGGACATAAAAAAATGAAATTACTTATGAAGCCAGATACACAAAGTTGCTTGTCACAGTCCCTGCGCTACCTCCAGTATTTCTGTGGACTGTGGTCATTTAGCAGTCACTGTGTACATCTTAGTCTTCAGTCTCACTATGCAATTACAGTACTTTCACCTCAATATATCTTGCTGTTCTTCTGTTCACTGGGGAAAACAAGGGGAAAGATGGTGATGAAAGACAATTTCAACACTTTAATCTCTCCTAAAATAAATAAACAGGAGGTAGGTAGATGATGTGCCAGAATATTCTAATCATTCGAAAACTAATTTGTCCTGCAGTTTCTTTAAATACCCTAATTCCCTCCAGTAATGTCATTTTCTCTCATATTTTGTACTCGCATATGCTTCGTTTAACTCATATGCTTAGTGAAGCATATTGTTTCAATTAAGCCCCAGCAAGGTTTGGAAACAAGAATGGAAGAAGGCCCAAAGGACTTGGTATCTACAAAACATGGCAGTGATGCAGTCTGTGCTTCCTTCAAAAAATCCTTGGATGTTGCTAATAATTCACACAATAATGGTAAGTGATTGTTTTTGCACATCTGATGAACTTTGGTTTCAGAAGACTGCATAATCTGAGAAGTGTTCACAAATGCATTTTTAAGTGAATATACTCATTTAGCTGTATACGTTAATTCTTAGAGAGGCTCTGTAATACTTGGAGGTTTTTCTGTAACAAATACCTGTTCCTGCTCCTGTCAGAGTTAATGAGAAAAACTACTATCACATTTAATGTGAGTAATTTTTGCACAGCGCTTTTAAATGTGAAATGGAAGCAAATGTACATGTGAGTGAGTCAGAGCCCACTAAAAACATTCAGAGCCCTCCCCGTGACTTTGGATTATCCTTGAAAGTAGGTGGCCCTTGTAAAACACATCTAAGAACCTCAAAATACCCTTCTTCAGGTGAAAAGCCAACAGTTCCCAGGGATGTGATTGCACATGGAAGGTTTGTGCACTGGCCCCTGTTGTTTGTCTGGCAGGTGTACCTGGAAAAAAGGAGAGGAGGAAGAGGAAGAAAATGAAGAAGGAGACTTGAGAGAGCTGTGTAGCTGCCAGAGTGACAACCCAGTGGGGCAGGCATGCCGATGAGCTGCAAGGATTCTGCTTTCTGCGATGCCATGCTAAGCCCAAAGTAAAGAGAGGCTCTAGGAGACCTCCCAGGGAGAGGAAGAGGAGAAGAAGAGCAGTGAGCCAGAGAGCGTGAGTGTGTGAGAGAACGGAGAGAATGAGCACGCTGTGCACAGGAGGTGGTGTGGAAACAGAGCGGCTGTTCATTACAAACGGCTGCCCTTGATTAAAAGCTGTTGAATGGGGTTTGACTGGTTGCATTAAGTCCTTTCAGTGTTTCACTGTCATGTTGTTTGTCAACTTGTAATGTTATATGCCATTGTAGAAATGGTCGGGACGTACCTGACTGTGATTGTACTTCGGTCCCATGGAGGATCCACCAGCTAGTCTGGTCTCCTCTGGCATTTTTGCAGAGGTGCTCATCGACATGCTAGTAATGTACAGAAGAAAGCTCTCTTCAGAGACAAAGGGAGAATAACATGGATCGTTCTCAAACCTCCAAAATCTTTTAAGTCCTTGTTGGCTGCTACAGTCAGACTTTTGCCTCATACCTTGACATATTTACACTTTTGACCCCACATCAGGCTGGCTTGCTCCACAAGGGAAAATTTCTAAAGGAGGTTTTAAACTTATTTGGAAAGATGGTCGAAATCCTTTTTTTTTCTTCTCAGATTTCATGGTGGGCTAAAGTTTAAAGTCTGTATGTCCAAAGCATGTTGCATTTGTACTTACAGTAGATTGAAGTAACTTTTAAAATAATTTTTCTTAATCTGATGTTTGGAAGTTTTTATCATTTTGTTACTTAAATATTCTAATATAAACTAAATTTGTGAATGAAATTTTAAAAAATGTCGTTTTAGTATTTATTGAAGAGTGTGTATTTCTCATTGTCAGAGGGCTTATAGTATGGAGGAGGGAATGTGTTGCAATTGAATACTGCGGTTTATAAACAGCGCTGAGCTGCCACCACTAAAAGCTGAAGCCCTTTATCCCTAGAGGAGCTGCAGTTTTGGTGGTAGCTGTGAGGGTTCCTTCAGATGGTCCTGAGACTGTGCCTCCACCTGACCCATCCTACAAGTGCTGCCTCGAAGGATGAGATAGTGATTGTCAAATCTCCACCTGCATTCGGCTGTGCGCCTTTGGAGATTGTGTGGGAAGATTACGTTATTAATGCATGTTAAACATATGCACGTTTGTAGGCATTGGGCTGATGCTGTGAAACTCATTTCAGGTAGGACACCAAGTAACCAGGGATGTTAATGGCTTTACACTACTACAGCAGCACCCGTGTTTGCATCATTGAGCCAGAGGAGAGCTCTGTGCTTCTGCCATTGCAGCCACCCAGTCCCTGATGCTGGCTTCTCTGAGCTTTACCTGCAGCTCAACACTTTTACCGGATAGCCTCCATCTGTTGCATAGCTGTCAAGGCAGCTGCATCCTTCAGAGAAGCAATTAATTGCAGCAATGTATTTGTGTTTGGTGTTTAGCTACTACATGTTAAAGGGCAGTTCTCTTGTGCTGTGATTTTTGGGGTAGCTAGCCATGTAGTGTGCCCTGAGATTGAGCACAGCAGGATCGTTTCAGACAGGCAGGTGGGGGGTAATCTTAACTGATGCCGCTTAGCAGCCCACTGTCTAGAATCTGCACATCTTGGTGTTTGTGTCTCAGTGTAGGCAAAATATGGGCAGTTTACGAATGGACTGAATAGACCAAAGACCGTTCATCTGGAAAGTAACTGGTTCGGAGCGTATGCATAATAACATAATACATGGCCTCACTGGAGAAACATGTACAGCAAGTTCAAGGATTTAGATGTGTTAACGAGTATGTGGGCAATGAGTAAAGTTCTGCTATCTCTGAAGCCAATGGAAAACATTCATTGACCTCATTGGGGCCAGGATGTTGCCCAAGGTCTTTGTTTAGCATTGAAGATAACCTCTGTCATTAAAAAAAAAAAAAATAAAAATAATGAGGAGATAGAGAAGCTCACAAGATTGATAGGCTCTAGATTTCTTCTGCTTTTTTATCTATATCTGCTTGCAAACTTTTTGATGTCTGTGTAATTATGTTTTACTTCAACATGTTACAGTATTTCAGATGTTCATTGTTTTTATAATAAAAAATCAAAACTTTTGGCCAAAGCCCAGCACTCATGAGCAGTTTTATTTAATTAGTTTCTTTGCGTGTGAATAAGACCACATGTTTTTGGCTAAAACCATTTTATTTTCAAACTATTTCGAGGTACTGTAAATGCTTTTTAAGAGATCTCCTTCATCTGAACCCTTTTATGTTTAGGAAATCCTCATTACTGTCTTCTGTTGTTGGGATAAAAAACAGTCAAGACCTGTAACATTGACAAGTTGACTGCCGTGCTGATGACAAGCAGTAGCAAATTATATTACCCATTTTTCTGTCAAATTCATCAGTACCAGTCTTAGAGACACCAGTGGTATTGGGAGAGCTGTATTTTTCTTCTTGCTCCAGTTTCCCAGATGGGAAGTCATCACTGTAATGCAGATGGGCTCAGTAGTTTATAGCAGCACATTATTTAATACCACTTTCTAATGCAGGCAAAGAAAATACACTCCTACGACTAAACACTGTTGATCATAAGCTTTCCTAAGTTAATTGCAAAGCTGTCTTCACGGCAAATTTGGTGGCAATGTACTGTCTGTGTGATTCATCTGCTGTATCGGTACCATTGCTGAAGTCGTTAGAAGGATATGTTGGGTACCTTTTGGTTGACACGTCTGCAGTAGGACCTGGAGCCTTTCTGTGCCGCAACCCCCAGCGCTGCTGCTACACGGGCTCCCAGGGATGGGAAAGTGTGCTGAGGGTCTGGTTCCTCAGTGAGAGATCTGAGTTTAAAAAAACCAACCAAACCAAAACACAAAGCACTCAGCAACTGCTGTTAACTTCCATTCTTTCACTTCCTAGTCCTCAGAGGCTGAAAAAACATCGCTGAGCTTAACAAATGGTCTTTGCAGACGGTCAGTGCCTTTGAAAAGCAGACCCTTGTGTCCCATATGAAATTCCTCTTCCTTTCATCATTGCATGTTCAGGCTACTCCCTGGTTTCTGTGCTTCTAAGACATGTCTCCTCTTTTCTCTGAGAATTAACTGTTCTGCACAGACCATCAGCCTGCTATGCTGGTTCTGGCACTGGGAGTGTTAAATGAATGTGCTAGGTACTCTCTCATCTCTGATCTGTACTAGCTGGAGACTAGCATAAATCTTCAGACAGGAGATTCAGGATCCCTCCAACAAGTTGTAACATTGCTTGTGCTATAGCTGAATGTTTTTATCCTCCGCATAACTTATCCCTTAGAAGGTAAATCTAGAGTAGCCTGTCTTTGGTCATTCATCAACCCAGTGTAGTCTAATTACCAGTTCATGGGCCAGATCCAGCTGGCTCCCCCTGCCTTTTCCCTAAGCAATTTATTAGTTGCTTGAGTGGCACATGCCTTGGGAACAGCCAAAAGCTCTCCCTGCGCCTGCAAATGGCCAAGCAGCTAGAAATCAAGCCTCTGGTGCAGCCGCAGCGTGGGAGGTGGGATGAAGTGTGGCTGGGAAAACATCTATGATCTGGTTAGGAGCAAGCAATTGTTACAGCAGCAGCTGCAAATGATGAAATACACGGCTTTAAGTTTCAACTTTCTCTTAAACTCAGTCTGCTCTATTTTTGTAATGATGCTCTTTCTTGTGGGAAGCCTTTTGAAGGTGGAAGATTGGCTATATCCCTAATAATAGGGACATATCCGCAAGCGATGGGTCCGTGAGTATCTCAGGCATTAAGATGTGTTTGATGCGGTAATTGATGAACTCCTGACCTACAAAGCTGTGTTTACTCACAGGCAGCCTGCAGTATGCAGATGCAGAGGCTAAAGCTTTGCTTCCCTCCCAAATCGTGGTGTAACACCGTCAGGGTTAAGTGGGGCAACCGCAGAGAGGAATTTGGCCTGCTATTCCATAACTACCTGTAACTGATCATTGTAATTGCCTATAATTATCAAGGTTCCACCCAATCTGCAGATCAGTGGCACAGCTGACATATCTGCATGAGCCAAGTATCAGGTAGACATGCTAATTGCTTGGCAGAAAATAATTTATTTACTATGCTAACAACGCAGGCCTGCTCCATAATACTGAAACTTTTCTAAGGGTAGCTGGCTCTTTGTGAGAAGAGTTTTTAAGTCATGGGCCACAAAGATCAGATATAGGAAATCTTGTCCCTCTTCTGTGATTGTACTGAACCAGACCTAGGGGTCTTTTTAACGCAAATTGGACTTTCTGGTATGTGCCATCCCTGACATGCAGCTCCACACATGTTCTCATCTGCAAAGGAAGTGTCCTCCCATACTGAAAGGACACATTGGTCTCAGAAACAAACTCCCAGTGTCTTCTTGGGAAAAAGCCACTGTAACAGTAATTGACCCTTGTATCGTCCCATCAAGAGAATATTTGAAACTTGGTAAACTTCATTTCCCGTCAAACTTTGATTGCTCTTTGCATGCGCTATTTTCCTTTGGTGGTGGTGGTTCTGTGTAGTGCAAGTTACAGAGATGTGATAAATAACTTTATCGAGCACTTCTGCCAGCATCAGCTGCCTGCTACTGCATTCCTCCTAGAAATCATTGCCAACATCCCAAACTGCAAACCCATTCAAAGAGCCAATGTGTAAAGAAATAACAGTTACTAGAAGGTAACTCTCCCGACTTCCCTGAGTGGATAATGTTCAGGTCCCCAGGCTCCTCCTGTTCACTCTGCCAAGATTCATGGAGAGGCATGTCCAGGCTGAGGGCTGGGAGGGGGAGACTCCCAGTAAGTACAGGACATTTCCCACTTCCAGCACTCACTTTTGGTCATGTGAAAGTACTGAGATATCTGAAATTGCAAGTACCATTTTAGATTACTTTATCTTTAGACATTTTTATAGCTCCTCAGCTGCATTATGAAGGCTGCTATAAATGAACCACAGTTCTTTTAGTTTAGCAGATTTTGATTCTTTAAATGAATACAAGAATTTTTATTCAGTGTTTGATATTCAGAAAACCTGAGCATACAGCGAGTAACCCAGAAACACAGTCTTGTGCTATTAAAAGTTTTACGTCATGCTGTCATATTTTAGCTGCTTTTCTAACCCTGACTTTCTGATCCATCTGTTATCAGTTAAAAGGCTTGGAACTGAGTTAAATTAACTCTTGCTGGTGAAAGATAATTCATATTGTTAACAGCAGTCAACTAGAACAAAAAGTACAGAAGCTTGGAACATTACATTAGGAATCCCAAAGTGATGTTGATTAATTCAATAAACAAAAGTAAAATCCAATAACCACAAAACTCATCACAATGCATTCTTATTACTTTCTTATCTCTTTTACAAGAAACCACTGAATCTCCAAAGTAGCTTGTTTTCTTCTAGCAGAATCCATCTTGGAGAAAAAGGCTGGTAAAATTTGTTAATGCTGACTTCAGGATATCTAGGATTTCACTATGTGAGTCACCAACAGGAAAGTTTCCCTCCTGACTAATTTATTTTAGTTTTTTTTTTCCCTCATTGATATGTTAATGCTTTGCTTCTACTCCAATACATTCTTATCTTTTTTAAGGAAGCAAAAAGCCAATCCATGCTCTCAGCCCCGATATTTTCCACACCTTCTGCACCAGTTTTATTGATTTTTCTAAATTTTGTTGAAGGGATCCAGTGTTATATACTGTAGGATCTATGCAAAGACTTTAGTTTCTCTGTGATGTTGAAAAAACTTGCTTTTTTAATTTAAAAATGGTTGTTCAGTGTGGAAAACAACCAAGTCTGAGAAGTAAAGTCACCTTTCCTCTTTTTATTTTATAATGTAGAGTAGCAGACACATGCATAGAGTAAAGTTATAGAAAAAAATTTAGAAGTAGATTGTTACTGCCTGCATAGTTGAGCGCCTTCCATTTGGGATGGAAGAGCTCCAGCATGTCCTGCACTGCACCTTTTATTCCCTAGCAAAGAAGCCACTGGACAGGAGACTTGCTTGATGTTCCTACTGCTTTCACTAGCCTTTGTGGTGCTGATCAGATAAGTTCATCTCACTATGCCTCAGTTTCCCCAGGCCCAAACAGGACAATACGTTCATTATAAAGTGATATGAACTCTGCCCATGGAGATGACATACGATTATCAGCTTATGGTCTGTAGGTTTCCCCTCACACACACAGAGAGTGAATGCTGAAGCAGAATAGCACCTCATCTTTCTTATGCAACCTGGCGATAGTTCAGTGCATGCAGAGAAGTAATGATTACAGCATAAGTGCAAACCAACATCTTTTAGCCAAGGATAGGCTGAAGAACGGCACAAAAGGGAGAGACTGTGGAATTACAAAAATCAGCCTAAAACAGTCTTAGTGCTGTATTGTTTTGACATCTTGCAGGCATTGAACTTAATTTTTTGAAGCTGAAGGAGAATGCAACCTGGATTCTCTTCTTTAAGGCATTGGAACGGGCTCCCCAGGGAGGTGGCGGACTCACCATCCCTGGAGGTGTTCAAAAAATGTTTAGATGTGGCGCTTCGAGACATGGTTTAGTGGGTTTAGCGGGCATGGTGGCATCGGGTATACGGTTGGACTTGATGATCTTTGAGGTCTCTTCCAACCATAATGATTCTATGATTCTATTCTCATTTACCTGATCCTAGCCCTTCTGTTGTCACGTCTTATTTTCAAATATGATTATCCAAAAATAATTTGTGTTTGGTAAAGCATTGCCAGGCGCTCTCAAGACAAAAGTTCAAATCTCCTGTCTAGATATGGATTTTGAAAGACCTAACTAGTTTGGCTAATGAGGAACACTGTGATATCAAACGCCTTCCCTTCCTACCTGCTGAGAAGGAAGGAGTTAAGGGTCATGCTGGTAAAGGAATCTGAATCATTCTTTTGCAGCTGCTTCTGACCTGCAGATATGTGTAGGGCTTTCTGCTCTTACTGTTCTGGAAGTGGACGATTTGCTCCTGCAACGTCAAGGTCTTTTTGCTATTTGGGAAGAAAAGTTTATCACCAGTACTCTCTGTCTCTCTGAGATTTTGCTCTGGCTGCCATGACTGTAAGCTGAGCCCTTCAGAATTTTTAATATATTTAGCCTCACAAATCCTCTCTGAACTAGCAAAAAGGAGAGAATTAAGGCTCAGAGAGAAGGAACCATCTTGCCTGAGGTCATCTGGGCTGCTTGTGGCATGGAAGAACCGGAATCTTTCACAGAGGTTAGAACTAAAATCATTAACCTATTCTCTCTTCCCCCAAGTACAGGAAACAATGCAATCATTCTTAAAATACTCTTTTAATCTTTTTTTTTTTTTTTTTTGAGGGGAAGAGAAAGTGATGCGTTTTTTTATGCCCACTCAGTAGTTCGACATCAGTCTACCCTGCTGTGGAAAGCTGCTTTGTGATGTTAATTGACATTCAGATTATTCTTCCCAGTATCTTTGTGGTCTGCAGGGTATTACAAGCAATGAAGCTCAAGGGAATCACATCAATTTTTATTCTCAGCCTGGCTGACAAAGATATGAACACTTAATTAAGACTTCTTTTATCTCATGAAAATAGCCCTGAAGATCTGAGCCTGACATGAGAGCTGCCAGTGATTCTAGCGAAGGCAAAGTGTCCAGCTGCAAGATCGTAGGTGGAACACTTGTCCTCACAAACCATTTGAATTGAGAATGGAACCTAGGTGTTTCCAAGTGGATGCCCTAACTCACGCGAGAGGCTTTCCTTTCTGACTCACTCGAGCCCTCTGAATTCCTCTTGCACGCAGGGACAGACCAACAGGAGGGAGAGCCTCTGAACTCCCCAGGAACAATGTAATCAAATCAGGCGTGCACGCTGCAGAAACAGTTGGCTTAGGCTTCCCAACGTGCCATCTGTGAGAAAACTGATTTTTTAAAATGACTGATTACAACAAAATACACATTCCTTTTCTATTTATTTACATGCATGCATGTATATTGATTAAAATTAGTCTACTTTTTCTACATTAAATCAGAGTGTTGATAATTAAGCATCTGTGCACAGGGCTGAGAACGTTAGGAGCACTAAAGAAACAAACAATAGTTTATAATAGGATCATTAGAGAAGTCTTAGCAGCACTTGCAACATGTTTATTCAAAAATGAAATATGCCCTCAGGAAGAAAAACACCAATTATGGAACACAGGGGATTTAAAATAAAAAGGTCAGTTTTAAAGCCTTTAAGTAAATAATTTCAAACAACTCAGCAACAGCTCATGTTTAAAAATAGACTAAGTAGGTAAAACAATAAAATGTGTTAATTGTAGGATCTGGAATACATCAAAAGGACAAGTACAGTCACCCCCATTACTTTCTCATTGTTCAGAGTGAAAAAACTCAGTATTAATACTGACATATGACATACATCTTGGTGTACATATGCACAGCAAGTATTTATGGTTCTATGAGTATCTCAAATTGGTTGTACACAGCCAAGAAGGAAATACTTCCAACTGGACTAGGGTTAAAATAAACAGCGTGCATATCTGTATCAACAGCTTAGGTTTGCAAAAACCACTGTCTGCCCTTGGGTCAGAGGAAGCTTATAGGTCCCGCTCTATATTGGAACAGACCTTGTGTCCAAGTGGTGGAGCAACCTCTTACCACGTACACACAGGAAGGCAGCACTTGGATTTATACACATCATTTCTAATTAACACACGTACCTGGTAACACCTGCAATTTTTGGTGGGACTAATGAAGTATTATTATTACCCACTCACTAACAGGGACTTTGACTCCCAAAGAAGTAAAGCACCTCTGTGGACTACAACTCATCTCTTAACTCTCTTTATACATACCCTCTTAGCATGTAACACACAACATTAATAATTTAATCTAAGGAATTAATGCAAAAGAATAGCAAAAGGATTTAAACAAATTAAACCCCTCTACAGAACTGGCTGAATTTCAGCAAAGGCCGTCGGATGTTGGCAGTATCTCCAAGTAGGCCACTACAGGCTCTACTAAGGAGACAACTATC
>NW_009610537.1:0-497 GCF_000690535.1 Cariama cristata
GGGGGGGCACCCAGCAGGCAGAGCTGATCCTGAGCACCCAGCACCCACTGTCCAGAGCACATCCTGCACCCGGTACTCAGCACCCTGCACCCAGAGTTCATCCTGCACCCAGCAGCCAGAGCTGACCCTGCAGCACCCAGTGTTCAGAGTGCATCTGCACCCAGCACCATGAGCTCACCCTCCAACCTGCTGCCAGAGATCATAAAAAAAAACCTGCACCTGCTACCCAGCACCCTGAGCTCACCCTGCACCCAGTACCCTTCAGCCTGTGCCTACACAGCACCCAAAGTTCATCCTGCACCCAGCAGCCAGACCTCAGCATCCAGCACCTAGAGCTTATCCCGCACCCAAAGATCAGTGCCCAGAGCTCATCCTGCACCCAGCACCTGGAGCTCAGCACCCAGCACTGGGGAGGGGGCACCCCCCTGCCCTGTAGGGACTGAAGGGGGTGGTGGGTGTCCCTCCCACCCTGGAGAAGCCCAAAAGGCTGCAGGGTC
>NW_009610537.1:583-851 GCF_000690535.1 Cariama cristata
GCCGGTTTGTGACACCCGCACGGGACACTGGGACGGGGGGGACACGGGGACACGGCAGTGGGGACAAGGCCTGGCAGGGAGAGCACCCACGTCTGTGCCCACAGCAAGCATGCACACACATGTGCATGCACACACACGTGCCTGAACACACACGTACAATGTGTGTGCACACGCACGTGCACACACATGCCCCAATACACGTGCAAGGCGGGTGTACACAGGCACGGACACGTCCACACCTATGCGCACACATGGACACACACATGCA
>NW_009610538.1:0-292 GCF_000690535.1 Cariama cristata
CAGGGTGCTGGGTGCACAGCTGGACCCTGCTGCCGTGCAGAGCACCCTGGTTAGGGACCGGCCCCACACACGACTCCCCCTTTGCCGTGGGTGCTCCCTGGCAGGGAAGAAGCGTTAGAAAATTCCTGTGGAGGTTCAGGAGCGTGTTTTGAGCAGGGGGGTTGGATGAGATGACCCCCGGGGGTCCCCTCCAACCCCAGCCGCTCCGTGCAATGCAGGCAGGATGGGGGTGCAGACCCTGGGGGGCACGGGGGGCTTGGCTGGCCGGCCTCCCCGACCTGCCCCGGGGTTG
>NW_009610538.1:359-3173 GCF_000690535.1 Cariama cristata
GGGGGTGTCCCCGGGGGTCGCGCGTGCCTGGAGACACGTGGAAAGCAGGCAGTGCCCATCGTCCGCGGGCCGTGCCCGGTTCTCGTGTCACAGCTGTGTTATTGCCGCCGCAGTTTAACCCTGGCACAAATATTCCCGTGCCGTCGTGCTGCTCTTTTGCTGTGTAACGTGCATCTCCGCCGCCCATTTGCCCAGGGAGGAAGTTCTGCAGGAGGGAGATAATCGTCTTAAATCTGTTCTACCCGCAGACAACGGTGAAGTCACCGTCCTACAGGCAGGGAGGCACGAGTTCCCCTTCACCTTCCAGCTCCCCGAGTAAGTCGACATTATTTTATTTTTTTTTTTGGTTGCCTTAATGCAAAGGGGGAAAGGAGCCGCTTGGTGCGGGACACAGGCCCTGGGAGGGGGGACGGGGCACCTCGAAAAGGAGATTCTTTCAGCAAAGCCCTTCTAAATCGCTCCTTGCTTGTACGCAGGACGCTGGCTACCTCCTTCGAGGGAAAGCACGGCAGCGTGCGCTACTGGGTGAAAGCCAAACTGCACAGACCCTGGGCGACAGCGAAGAAGGCGAAGAAGGAGTTCACCGTGATTGAACCCATCGACATCAACACGCCTGCGCTGCTGGTGAGCCCCCCGCTCCCTGCTCCGCCTTGGGGCAGCGGCATCCAGAACTTCCCCGGGAAGCCCACGGGGACGGTGTGTGGGTGTCTACCTCCCCTCGGCGGGACAACGCAGACCTGATTTCCAGAGGGAATATTGTCCCCCGTGTAACTCGTGCCCTCCAGCGTTACCTGGAGCGGGCGGGGGTCATCTGTGTCTCTCGTAGTTTTTGGAAACTTTAATGCATTGCGACGGCGTCTTGCATCAGATACCTGAGAAGCTGCTGATGCTCCGCGGCAGGTTCTCGGTGCCAGAGAGGTGCTTGCTTTGGGTTTTGTACTTTCTCACTAAATAGCTTGAATTTTTCCCTTTCTCCAGGCTCCCCAGGCGGGTGCCAAGGAGAAACACGCTCGTGCCTGGTACTGCAATCGTGGCCAGGTTTCTGTGACTGCCAAGATCGACCGAAAAGGCTATACCCCAGGTGAGACGATGCGCTGGTACCTGGGGCAGAGCCCCGCGGGAGGGGATTTGGGGTCGCTGCGAGGTGGGCTCTTGACTTCTGGCACGAAATCGGTCGGAGAGCTTGAGTGTGTGCACCTGGTGTGCGCAGCCTCCTGGGGACGGGCTCCTGTTAGATGAAACCTTGTGCCTGCGGTGCCAGAGAGCGTGACCAACCCTCGGTGATCCCATGCAGGAATCCCTTAAGGCAGGACCGGGCTCCGTCTCCCCTCCTCCAACATGTGCATCTGTTTTGGTAGGTGAGGTCATCCCTATCTTTGCGGAGATCGACAACTGCACAACCCGAGCGGTGGTGCCCAAGGCGGCCATCATCCAGACTCAGACCTTCATCGCTCGGGGCACCAAGAAGCAGAAGTCGTCGGTGGTGACCAGCATCGTCGGTGACTCCATCGCGGCGGGGAAGCGTGAAGTGTGGCACGGGCGGGCGCTGAAGATCCCGCCGGTGGGTCCGTCCATCCTCCAGTGCCGCATCATCCAGGTGGAATACTCCCTGAAGGTGAGGGACCTCGCGGGGAGCGTTGCGGGAGGCTCAGCTCAGCGCCGAGCGTTCCCCTTCTCGCCAACGCCCATTGTGCCCGCTTTGGGTCGGTGCAGAGATTTTGGGGGGGCTGGTGATTTGTGTAAGGTCTTGCCTTCTCCCCGTTGCCCCTCACGCACAGCACAAGGGCTCGTGCGGGAGCTTTTGCATCTCCCTTCGCATCCCGCTGCAAGAATTCCCTCCTGGCCGGCGCAAGCCCGTGCTCTGGGGGGATACCTGCCCCTCCGACCTGGGAACACGCCAACAGCTAAGCTTCCCTGCTCTCTCCCGTCTCTGCAGGTTTGTGTGGATATTCCTGGGACGTCCAAGCTGCTCCTTGAACTGCCGCTTGTCATCGGAACCATCCCGCTGCATCCGTTCGGGAGCCGCACATCCAGCGTCAGCAGCCAGTACAGCATCAACCTGGACTGGCTGAGCACCATCCCGGAGCAGCCGGAGGGTGAGCGTCTCCCTCTCCCTGGGATCTGTCTGGGTGCTGCAAAACCCCCCGGTCATCCCGCTCTGGATAGCGAGGGTCAGAGCAAGTTCTCAGCCGTGCCTCTTGCTCCAGGGCCAGCTTTTGCTTTTTTTTTTTTTACTTTTTTGGTTGTGGTGCTGCATCTCCTGGGTTCCTGCCCCGGGGAACTGGGATGGTTTGGGAAATAATGGATTTGAAGCCCTTTTACCTGCGTGTCTCCCATTAATGGAAAAGTGTTCCCTAATCCCTGACGGTTCTCTTCGCTCTTCAGCTCCCCCTGAATACTCGGCGGTCGTATCCAGCCCAGAGGCTGAGCAGAGCCTGGCTCCGCCGTGCCGCAGCGAACTCGGCGGCATCCTGGAAGGTCCCTTCTTTGCCTACATCCAGGAGTTTCGCTTCCGACCACCTCCGCTGTATTCAGAGGTAACGGATCCCCCTGGGCTGGGAGGGCTGGTGGCAATGGCTGGAACGTGCCCATTGCTGAGGGTTTTGTGGGTTGTTTTTTTTTTGACTCTAAACTTGGCTTTGCAGATTGATCCAAACCCCGCTTCAGCCAACATCCGTCCGCGTTGCATGACCTGTTGAGAGAAGCGCGTCGGATGCGGTTGACAGCGTGGCGATCCCTTGGGATGAAAGCTTGCACCCTCGCAGCACTTCGGTCTGGAAATGGGGACGCGGCGGCCGTGAGACCAGAGCTCCC
>NW_009610538.1:3218-4792 GCF_000690535.1 Cariama cristata
GTCCTACGGACCGACGCCAGGCGTGGTGTTGCGGACTCGTGCGTGGTAGGAGAACACGTGAGGCTCCGTCTGTGGTTGGGCAGAACGTGGAGGGTTAATAATTGCTCCAGGGTTTTGGGGGTTCAAAGGGGGGATATTCAGCATGAGCCGAGGTTGCTCTCCCCTTGCCTGCGGTGGCCGTGCTCTGACAACTCCTGCCGTGGAAGACGGGAGCTTGGGGGTGTTTCTCGGGATTACCGGAGAACATCTTAATGGTGCGCGGGTTTGAGTCCCGTGGCGATGCAGGTGCGGCCCTTCTGCTGTAGCTCACCAGGGTTACGCTGCCCTAAGAAAGTAAAAGGCCTTTTTCTGGCCAGATGAAGCAGAGACTTTGTCCGCTGCTGATAGTCTTTGCCGCGAGCCTGGTGATGCCTGCAGGGGGAATGGTTTGGGCTGGTCTGCCGAAACTGCAACGGCTTCTGTGGGCTGTTGCCAGGGCAGAGGGCTCGGGGGCTGAATTTAGGATCTTTGGCAGCGTTTTGGTGCCGTGTACCAAGAAGGGGAAAGCTCTCGGCACCAAACCTGCGCAATGTGCTGGTCGATGCCTCCCCTGTGATGGGGGTGAAGCTGTGGTCCCACCGCGGCGGTGTTGGAGCTGTGGCTCTGGCATCTCCCTGGAGGCCAAGGAGATGAGAAGGAACCCCTGTCCAGGGCTGGTGCCAGCCACAAACGCTGATGGGAGGTGTGGAGTTGAAATGAGTCCTTCAGGACCAGGAGTCCTGCTCAGGACGGGCTTCATCCTGTGCCCGTGGGGGGGTCGGTGGCCTCGAAGCGGTGAGGATGCAGCAGCAACCCGTGGTCACCGGCGTGGGTACCGACGAGCTGGGTGCTGTAGCAAGGACCGCTTGAGTGTGGTGCCAGGGGCTGACCCCGCTGGCTCCAGCGTGACCTGGGCAGAGTTTGGTGCTGAGGACCTTTGCATTCCCTCACTGAGACAATCCTGCCCGTGGGGCTGCTCGCTTCCCCACGCACAACCAAAGCCAAGCGTGCCTTGGCCTCGCTGGGGATTGCTCAGACGATTTTATTTTATTTTTTTTTTGTATCTGTGAACACTTTTGTAATCACCACTCTTGTCTCTATTCTTTTTGTACAACTTTTTGTGGGGAATTTTTGTTTGAAATAAACTCTTTAAACCCAGCTGTTGCCTGGCTATTCTTCTCCTGCTCTCTTTCTGCTTCCCGGAGCCGTGCAGCTGGCGTGGCTGTTGGGATGCGGGAGCGGGAGCCCTCCCCTCCCTTCATTGCCCCGCAGGCACCCAGCTCCATCTTGTGCCCAGTCCCACTCTGCACTGGGATTAACTGGGTTACTCAGCGCTGCTCCCCAGCAGAATTGGTCCGCCGTGCTCTGAGCCCCCCTGCCCTGCCTGGCTCCCCCTGGGAAGTGCCGAGAGCGATGCTCCGCGCTCTGCCCCCAGCTCCGTGCAGGTTTGGCCCTTGTCCCCATCACCGACTTAGCCGGGCTGTGAGCGATCCCCTTGTATTTTTCCACGCTCGCTTCCTATTTGTGTCCAGGCTATCGAAGGACAAACGCCCTCT
>NW_009610539.1:0-26438 GCF_000690535.1 Cariama cristata
GGTGGAGATGCTGGGCTGCCCAGCAGCAGCGAAGAGAAGAGCATCCTCCCTGACCATCCAGGGGATTTTTCTCACACCTCAGTGTTCACTTGAAATTCTCCAGCTCTTTCCTTCTTGCACAGAAACTCTGCAGGGTCTCAATCTCATTTTGCCTCATTGCGTTACTTGTCCTGGCGATGGGTCTTCTCAGGCAGCTTGTGACAAAGTAATTGTGTTCTGCAGGGAAAAACTGGTCTTGACAGAGAAAGCTGCTCACTGATTTCTGCTGAAACTCTCCAAGCCTGACATCCCACTGGCTCAGAAAGGTCAGCAGTCAGAAGAACGAGAAAGATATAGGAAGCCCTGATCATCACAACTGCCTGGGAAGTTGGAGGGGGTAAGCTTCAAACAATGTTCGTCTGAAAAGCAATATCCTTGATAAATTATCAAAATTATACTGTACCCTGAACAATATGATCTAGCTTTATAACTAGATTCAATGTTGGGCCTTCTATGAGCTGGGAGTCATACCAGAGATGTTCTAAATAATGTTCATGATACCCTGGTTTCTTCTAAGTCAGTGTGAGCTCTGCTACCACTTCTAGTAGCGTCGTTTTCTGTCACTTCATTCCACAAGATTGTTTGACAAATTCAGACGTATAAAGGAAAATTACTTTGTAGCCAATGTGAGCAGAGTCCTTCTGAAGCACAAGTGCCTGGGTCAAGTAAGAAGGTTAAGAATTGTTTCAGTGGGCTGAAGCTCCCACTGTTTCAGGCACCTGATGTTATGTGTTGTTTCAGCTACAGATATACCACCACCTCATTCAATCCTGGAACCTGGCTTCCCTGTCCTGATGAACTCCGACAACCCTGGTGTTTGCAAGGCAGCTCGCTTTGGGGTTTACAGATACAACAACAGTTCCAATGACCTCTTTCTGTTTAAGGAATCGCAAATAAACAAAGCCATGGTACAGGTAAGAGGAGCCTAGACTTCTGGTGGTCCTCCAAACCACTTACCAATTGACTGTCCTACAGAGCCTTGATCCTTCTCAGAACAGCTATGCATGCCTAAACATAAACAGCACATGTCCCTCTATCCCATTCAACTTCTCCACAGGAGGTCTCCCCCCTCCCCCCCATCCTAGTAATTCAGTATAAAACACTTCTGTCGACACCACCACACACAATTCACAGATGTAACACTTGATTCCTAGCCAAAATTTTGGTATCCCTTTCCTGCCCTTACTTTAAAGGAGGAAACTACTTTCTCTAGATTGTCGGAGGGCTGAAGTACATGCTCCACGTGGAAATTGGATGCACCATGTGTGAGAAGAGGGAGCATCCCAGTCTGGACAGCTGTCACTTCCAAAGGAAAAAAAATCTGCAGCAGGTATATGTCCAATTCCTTTGGGTACCCAGTAACTACAGGTGATTCTTGGCCACCTCTAGCTGTGTAGTCACCTTCAGGCCAGCTCTGCCATGTCCCCATAGATGCACAAGCCTCCTCTGTGTAGAGCCAGCAGAGGTGAGGCAGGGTTATCAGTGTAAGCAGCGTAGTACCTCTCATGCATCCAGGGCCACCTCTCATCTGCGAGGAGTTGAACTAGACACAGCCATCTAGGCCATTACCCTGGATAACTGAGTGAAGTTGTGTAGAAATAGAGTACATGCTAAACAGACAGATTTCCTAGGTGGGGGAAATCTTTACAGGGGCTTTCCCACTGTTGTAGTTTAACCCCAGCCAGCAACTGAGCACCATGTAGACACTTGCTTACTCCCCTCCAGTGGGATGGGGGAGAGAATCAGAAAAGTGAGAAAACTCATGGGTTGAGACAAGTTTAATAGGGAAAGCAAAAGCTGCACGCGCAAGCAAAGCAAAACAAGGAATTAATTCAGCATTTTCCATGGGCAGGCAGGTGTTCAGCCATCTCCAGGAAAGCAGGGCTCCATCACGCGTAACAGTAACTTGGGAAGACAAACGCCATCACTCCAAACATCCCCCCCTTCCTCCTTCTTCCCCCAGCTCTATATGCTGAGCATGACGCCATATGGTATGGGATATCCCTTGGGTCATTGGGGTCAGCTGTCCTGGCCATGTCCCCTCCCAACTCCTTGTGCCCCCCCAGCCTCCTCGCTGGTGGGGTGGGGTGAGAGGCAGAAAAGGCCTTGGCTCTCTGTAAACCCTGCTCAGTAGGAACTAACACATCCCTCTGTTACCAATGCTGTTCTCAGCACAAATCCAAAACACAGCCCCATACCAGCTACTGTGAAGAAAATTAACTCCATCCCAGCCAAAACCAGCACACCCACTAAGATGATTACTTAGCAGACAGTACTTTTCCTAGGATAAAGGAGGCAGATAAGATACTCTTCTCTCCTGCCCCATCATAGCCCACAATGCTGAGACCAACCAGCAGCCACCTAAACTTTGTCACCAATTCTCCTTTTATTTGCAGATGCTGAGATGCTATTTTGAGGTCTGGATATGCCTTGGTTACATAAAGCACATGTCTCTGTTGCGCTCTGTCACTGACTCACCTTTCCCCATGAAAGCCTGACTTACAGGGGATCTACCACCATGAGTTTTTCCTTGCCTGGACTGTTGATGCTAAAACTGAAGTGGGGAACAGCTGTACAGAATCATCACAGAGCTTTTCTCTCAAAGCACATGGTTATTTTTCTCCCTGAGAAAGATGCTCAAAATCTGAGTGACAAAGAAAGGACCTGCCTTGACTGAATTTATTGCTCTCCAGTTGTGCATCTGTTTTTCCAAAACTAAACTGCAGATGAGAGCGTGTTTTCATTCGTTCTGTAGACAGCCATCCAGCCTCCAAGCAGTGTGAATACACCCAGGAAGCTCTGTTGGGACTTGCTTTATTCTGTGATAATCTTCAAGCAGCTATGACGTAAACAACCCTAAACCACATCACATGTGACTGCAACACTGAGGAAAGCTTTAGAACAATGGGATAGTTTGCCTGTGGGTACAGACACACACACACAAAAAAAGTCTTAAGAGTCTCCAGTGCTAGAGAAAAGGTTAGATATATCCATCAGGAATGCGTGAGGTAGAGTTGTTCTGTCTTCAAGACAAGAGTGTGGATGAGGCTGTCTTGAAACACACCCACAGCCCAGAAATGACTTAGTCTAACTAGTGCTTCTACTTTAATCAAAAGCTAATCTGTACTATGAAAGGGCATCTTTGAAAATGCTAAGATGAATAGTCATAGAATCATAGAATACCAGGTTGGAAGGGACCTCAGGGATCAAATGGTTTGACCTTTCTTGGCAAAAGCACCATCTAGACAAGATGGCCCAGTACCCTGAAACCTCATCATATTCCCAAAGCATATTTTTGCTGAAGTTAAACAATGTAGTTTCATTCAGGTTAATACAAGTATTCCATCTCCGGCTGACTGCAGTTTATATTCAAGTTCAGTAGAATGATGGTCTTCTCAAGATGGGCATCCACCATTCCTTCAGCTCTCGCTCTTCATGCATGGACAGATTATTGCTTGCTCTGGACTAAGGCCCTTATTTGGAAGGATTTGGGTAATTGCTCCCTTAAAACAGCAATAAAGTCTAGGCCAATGTTCAGTCATACACAGACCAGCACTTACAAATAGATAGGGCCCTCACCTAACCTATGAAAAACACTTTCCACAAACACTCCTTTCCTTCTGACAGTTGTTGCCTTTCTGCAGCTCTATTCCAACTCCTATTGTCAGTGACACCTCAACTTTCAGCCTTTATGAGAATCATTCAGTCAAGAAAGACCAGTGAAGGCCTCCAGGTCAAGGTCCAGGGATCTTAAGACAGATGGATCTATTAACAGCATAGCTGAGGTCTCTGCTCCAAGTAATCCCAAAGCAAACCTTTGCAGGCTGGGCAAGTCTCAAGTTTTGCTTCAGAAACATCACCTATGACGAGCAGGTGGCCCAGCAGCAGCTCAAATGAGCAGCAAAAATGTTATTCTTTGACAGCACCCTGTTCTCTACGCAAGCTAGATGAGAAGGTCCAAGTGTCAGCATCATCAGATCTCTGTTCTGATCACTGAGCAGACTGACCCAGAAGCTTAGGAGGTCATTATCTCATCTGCAAAGGTTACTGCCACAAAATGGACTCAGATTTAAAGGAACTGGATTTATGCCAAGGCTTTGCAATCACTTTCATCAGCTGTTTATGCTGAGATACCAACCTTCGCATAAAAGTATCAGGGGCAAACATGAGTTATCTTCCAGCAGCTCTACTTTAGAAGTTTGCTCCAGAAAAGTGACAGGGCAGTTAGCTGTGGAATAGCATTTAAAATAGCTTCAGCAAAATCTTCTTGATTCTTGTGCCCTGCAGAAACATCTGTTCCACCAATAAAGCAAAACAAAATGTACCTTTAAAATGCGCAGTTGTGGTGTAGTCCAGCTCAGTTCCTTTTCCTTAAGCTGCCTTACTGCAGGGGCTTTATGCTAAAGCAAGGATTTCCCCAAGCCCTTCAGGAGACAGGGCACTGTTCTCCAATTCCACGTCCCATAGTCTGTCCCAAATGATGCTTGGGTAAGACATAATGAACAAATTAATTATTTGTTAATTTTGATAGTGAACAGTGGTAAACTGTTAAGCAGTTGTCCTGGGATTACACCTCAACCAAGCAGCAGTTTATGTAACAGTGTTTAAAGATCATTACAGAAAGTATAACCACTTTGCTACTAGCATTTAATTTGCATCAATAAATGAGATGCAGGTGAAGTGGTAGACGTGAAAGTGATTATTTTGTTTGTAAATAAAATTAGGTAACACTATTTACATAAAGTCTTTAAATGCCTATACAGTTCTAACCATTTATACATAGGAAAGACACCACATCGCCCAAAATGAGAAGTTAGGTTACATATCACTCGTAAGTACACTTTGCTGCAAGTTTCTTCACGTTACTGTTCTCCAAACGTGACATTGCATGGGGACAGAAAGAGAAACTCCTCAGATGTGCAAGGGCTTAGACACCACAGCCACACGTGTCGTAGCAGAGGGAGAGCAGGCCAACTGTCATTTGAACAGCCCGTCTTCCGCAGCCGTTATTTAGGAAAATGGCTACAGGCTATCTTCAAAAAGATTCTCTGTAGCTATAATTTATAATGAGATTACAAGGAAGATATTCTCTTTGTTCCCTCCCTTACAGTCCTAATCAAAGTCCAAATTGGGAGTAAAATGTCTGTATTTTTAACAACAAATGTCTTGAGCTTTGCTGTTCCCCTAGTCTGGATCTCCATTAATAGCGTGCACACCTACTGAAACTGCAGTTACAAACCTGCATTTAAATTTTGTAGTTATATATATTACATATATATATATATATATACACTTACTATTAGAAGAAAAGCAAAGTTTGAGATCATAGCCGATGGCTTGAACCTTTAGCTTTTCCCCTCCCTGTGCTACAGCCAGGGAGCGAGGGAAGGACTCATTACACGTATTCTTGCCAGAGAAGCAGCAGAGTGTGAATAACCACGATTTCCAAACCAAATCCAGTTACTGTTGTTTTATTAGCCGAGCATACCATCACCCCAGGGAGAGCGGGTGAAGAGCAGATCAAGGCTGAAGAGGGCCTTCAGAGAGATTACTGCTGACCATCTTTTTCAACAGAGGCACCTGGCACCAAAAGAAAGAGTTGACGCCAACCCTTTTCCTGCAACACTTTCGCATTATTACCCACAGCATCTGAAAAATTTCATAATTGAAAATCCAAATTCTGACACCTCCTGGTCAAGTATTTTCCTTATTTTCCAGTGTTGAAATAGTTCAAATCTGTCACCTTGCAGCTTCAGTGTTAGATAGCAGTCAAAATTCTGATGTGGAAAACCCAGTGAAAAGCTTTGGCATTTGAGGTTGTTAGCGATTCTGAACAAATTTGACAGTACACGATGCATACTTACATTAATATATTCAGAGAGGACAGGCTTCTAAATTTTTGCAGCTATTTTAGTAATTTCAGATGAAGGAATTCCACAGTCTAAAATACCCAAATAAAAATAAAGTATATTTTCAACCCTGCACGAATATTAGCTGTTCACATTCATTTCCAAACAGTAACATTAACTATCCAGCTGGACAGTCAACCTAACAGCAGCACAGGTCTAAGAACTACTTGAGCGTATTTCATTCTGTTCACAGAATACACCCACCCCCCCCCCATATATATATAATTGCAGGTGTAAGGGTGGCAGCTATTCTGAATACCAGCAGTAGTTTTGCTGTACTATAAAAGCTTGTGTTAAAGACTGCATCCTAAAGCCAGGAAGTTAACCTTCACTGAGCTTTACCCTGCAGTGGTTAGACTAGAAAGAGTAGCCAAACTAGACCATCCAAAAGGTGTCTGAACATCCTCACCCATGGAGATGCTGTGACTAGAAGGCAGGCATGCATTAAGATGCAGAAAAGTCTCTGTACAGTGTTGTTCCTCCTCCCCCCAAAAATGAAATAAATCTCATTTTGCACATTTTTGATTACCCCCTCCCTGCTCCCTCCCTTGACCAAGCACTTTGAATCTCTGTGATGATTAAGTAACTTGAGTATAAATAAATACTCTTTTAGAAACATTGGTAGCATGGATTATTTGTGTCCTGTTCAGTCTAACAAAATACTAAAATCAGTAAAATTTCATGCACAAAAAATCAAATCTATGTCACCACCAGCACGATAGTCTTTTGAAGTATCTTAACTCCTCTTTATGCAGGTATATGAATTCCAGTGTTTATCCTATTCCTTTTTCAAAGTAAAGACACTTTTGTTCACTCCAGAAGTCCACCTTCTAAGGATGGTTTTTAGTTTCTGACATACTGAAATAGTCAGCCAGCAGGTGTATCATTTTGTTTACCATCTTCCTAAAGGAATAAAGCTTTCCAAGTTGCACTCCAACAGCTCCTTGACAGACAAGTTTATTGAAACAATTTTTAAAAGCAGATATTTCTGAATGTACTCCATCAGTCTCAACAGTTCAGGAAAACAATTGTTCAGTGTCCAAATGAAGTGTGCATGTTACAAATTGTACATTTTTAATATACTCATTTATACCACATGACATGAGCATAAAATACAATGATTTCTTACGTTCTTCCAGTATGCCAATTTATTGCTACAATTCCCCAAAAAAGTTGGGCACACCTAGAAATAGCTGTTCCCATGCTTTGGACCCAAGGATCAAGTCACTAGTGTTCCGATGTAAATCACCAGATTTTCAAATTGTTTTCTTTTTAATTTACATTTAAATTAAAAGCTTTTTTTGCAAGACTATTCTTAGATGGTATTTAGTGGGAAGTGTAATATTTATTTATTTACTACAATATAAATACTTCAAATATAGCATATAAAATTTTCTTCACATTCATTTTGCTTGATATCTTTAGTCATATCAATCAGAAGAAACAGGTTTCATGTATGAACTTACAAAAAAAAAAAACAAACACAAAAAGAAACCAAAAAAACCCATGTCACAAACATTGAATTTAACCAACTTACACAAGGAACAAGGGTCCAGAGTTCATGGGTGAACTATTACTCCTACAAAATGAAAGGTGTTTGGGGCTTAGGAATTGCTGTCATGTACACTTGCGCAATAATCACAAGTTCTCATTGTGTAACTGTATTAAAAAAAAATTAAGCTTTGATTTGGGTTTTCCTTTCTCTTTCATTTCTAAGAACAGTCTTAAGAGTTCCATATTCTGAATGCAAATAATTTCTTCGCTATTCCAATTTGAGTGCAGCACAGCTGCTTTTTAAAGGTCAGGTTTCAGCTGAAAGTGTCTCTACTCTTTAGCTCAAATGATTTTCACATACTTGAACGTTTTGCCAGCCCTTTTGACCAATAATATGATCATTTTATTGTCAAAATAAGTATTTTTTAGCAAATGAAAAGCTTATTCCAACAGTACAAGATTTCTATATCCAGTGTGAAAGCAACGTGGTGGTATAAATATATGCATACATCGTATTACACATAATATATTATACACATTCCAGTTAATCATGGAACTATTAGCAGGAGTAGATGACTACTAATCATGAGTACAAAGTATTTTTTGTAAACAAGATTTTGAGAAACTTCAAGGAAAATCTGATTTCTGGAAAGATGACAATCTTGGGATTTCATTTTTGTTTTCAAATAATTTTTTTTTTTAAGGATGCTGTATATAAGAATGCACTTTGTATTAAAACAAAGATCAATACTTTACAGTTTAAGAAACTTTACATATGTACATAAATTACACATCAGGAATGGTTTTAAAGCTCAAAATGAGTTGTCAGAAAAGTCTATTTTCCTTCTATTAAAATCTTTAACTCTTTTACATTGTGATCATTCGCAACTGCCACAGCATGATCCAGTGCTCGGATACTTGCTAGAAGCTTTATGATCTGCTTTATGTGCTCCCTAAAATGAGGAAGGAGAAGTCAATACAGGAACAGAACAACCACGTCCAAGTATTAATATTTAAACAGACGACTACATTATGTATCCCTATAGTAAATCAGTTTCACAGAACTTTTCAGATAACTTCACATCATCTTCTCCTCCACTTGTTTAGTCCGCTAAAATAAGCTGGTTACCAGTTTTGTACTGAAATTGAAAAAATTATTTTGGGAGTAGGAATTAATCATACAATATGGTTTAATACTATATAATCTCAAGAAAAAGGCTTGGATTACTTATGGTACTGTGCAATAAGTCACAGCTCTCTTGGTACCTAATGTTTAAGCCAAAAAAAAAAAAAACCCACACAAAAGGAAAAAAAATCAAGGCAGCGAGTATGCTTTAATGCATGCCTTAAAAAAGTATAAAGTTTGCCACCAATGAACTCTGTTACAATTCAGGTCAATCTAGGAAGTGTAGACTGAACAAACTGATAGGACTGTACTTCTTTGGCTGTCAAGAACAATTTTGGTATCTTGCAAGGAGGACAGACATGAAATTTAAACCAGTCTCACAAAAAATACTAGAAGATCAAAATTAATCTTAAAAATGAACTTAGCTGATCTGTTTAAAAGCATCCAACATTTGGAAGACTAACATAGGTAAAGATACACTTCCCTCTCGGCAGAAACTAATGCATTTTCGTCTCAAACAACTGTACTAAGTTTTATGTGAAAAGACATGACGTTCCTGAGTTATAAAAAGTAATATATCTGCTGCAGACTTATGTTATCTGTTTAATTGGGGCAATGGTAACAGATATGTTAAATGCCAGGAAAAAGCACGAGGACAGAAAATAGAAATTAAATTAGAACTCACTATGGAAAAAAAAGGATTAATGGGATGTTTCTCTTCCAATACAAAGTTTTACCAAGTTACCATTTCAGCTGGTAAAGAAAGTTCTTTCAAGTTTGGAAACAGGCTACCAAAAGAGAGAAAGTTTAATCTCTACTGGATTCTCTCTTAACTCCTCCATTCCAATTCCAGTATCATGCTAGGCTACCATTTTGGTTTTAGAAAGCAAGAAGTAACAAATCTGTTTTGAATTTGAATCATGGGGAAATTTAAATTGGTACGTGACACTACTATTCTACTTTGGACACAAAGTTCTGAGGCATAACCTGAGCACAGATAAAAAGTTGTTTGAGCACAACCCAGTGTGGCACAAAGCTTGGAGTTCTCTGAAAACAAGATGATTCATATGCCACAGCCAAAAGCGACTCTAAAGACAGAAAGGTGTCTGATAACCAATATTGCAACTGGAAAAAAAAAAAAAAAAAAAACAACCAACACCTCTTAACCAAGATTTTTCCGCTACCGTTCAAGGGAAATGTCTGTCTCTGTTTCAGGGCTACGCATATGATTAAAAAGGGAGAAGGATCTAATCCTCCAGAGAGCCTCAATAATTGAAGAGTAACTCAAAAATGGCTCAAGCAAGTTCAGCTATCAAGAATGACTAATGTAGGTAGCAAGGGGGTTTATCTTTCCAAGTTTCAGGTTTGCTGGAACAACAGAACTATTGACCTTGAAACCTCTCCTTCTCATGCAACAGCATAGGAATAAAGAATCTTCCAGTCTTGTTACATTCCCGTGTATCAGTGCAACAATTTGGTTTTTAAGTTTATCATTGCTTAAAATGATACACCCCTAGTATTTCAGTTTACTTGGCCAGCAGTAACATTTATGCATCTAATACAAACTTTTAATTATGCTGGTTATCGGATATAAGTAAAATGACTATTCAACGTAGCAGAAAACAGGTTCATCTAGTTGGTTGAGTAAATAAAGTCAGAACTTTTGTACTGTATACAAAAGCACAGTTTATAATTTAGAAGCCATTATACAGGAATTGGCAACAGGTTCACAAGGTGGAACAGTCTAAAACCAGTAGTTACAAAATTTGCCAGAATCAGTGACACTGAGCAGTAGTGCAAAATATATTATGAACATTTAAGGATTTCTAGCAGCTGCTGTTTTCAGACACCTTAAAAATCTCCCCATCTACCATACCATAACATTTTTTAAGTTTGAATTCAAAGATGTTTCAATGGACATGCAGCAGTATGGAGATATTTACCCATGTTTGCATGCATCAGCAAAATAACACAAAGCACAAGAATTGCAACTGCATTAACTCAAAGTAAGTTACCTTGCATTTCTTTTCTCTACATCAGAGCAACCAATGCTGTTTCTATAAATTGTATCAGCCAGATGAACAAGGTATCTACAGAAGTTTTCTAGCTGAGAAATAGTCTTGTCTCCTTTTAGATTAGCAAACCACTGTTTAGGAAAGCAAGCAATTACCTAGATGTAAGAGGAAAAAGAAAAGTTAAACAAAATTTTAAAAGGTATCTAGCATGATTTGTGAAGTTTGCCAGGTAAGATTGCAGTGACAAGGCCCAACCTAGTAAAACAGTGACCACAAACAAAAAAAAAAAAACAAAACACAAAACAAAACACAAAAACAAACAAAAAAAAACCCAGAAAAATCCAAAATTAAAGCAGTAAAACACTGAAACACACACTATACCCAAACTATCTACATGTAAGAGCCAGAGCAGGTTCCTTCTTTAGTTTGTGTATTTTGAAAAATAAATAAATAAATAAATAAATAATCTATTTCTCATTGACACTGCACTTTTGAGAAATCAAAGCCAAAATTTTATAACCTTCAGTTTCAACTACATTTTTCCTTCAGTTGAAATCTGTGAATTACAAGTCATTTTAAGCATTGTTTGATTTTACTTACACTTTGAGCTTTCTTAATGCTGTCCTCTCCATACTCAGAGTTTTGAAAAGCCATAAGAATATATCTATTTAGCAGACCATCTATTGACAGCTCCTGGAGAGTTTTGTTTGAAAGGATTCCATACCACTGGAGAAAGTTTCCTAATAACTGAAAATACAAAATAGGGAAAATAAGTATTTAAAAATGTACTGAAACCACATAGTTAATCAAACAGTCTATAGCCTCTTCAAATGCAACAGCACGGCCAAGGTAAGCAGTGGAAATATTCCTTCTGTTAGCTTCAATACTATTCAGAAAGCATAAAGTACCAGCCTAGACAGCATTACGAATTCTTATACAACCACCACCACCTCAACTTTGCTCATGTTTTGCACAAGAAATCAGAAAAAAAAAGAATTAACAGTTTTAAGCCATCTTGTTCTCAAAATCTGACGTCAATATCAAGCCAAGTGAGGCCTAGCATGCACCAAATAGGGCAAATTCACAGCCGCCTTGTTAATGAAAAGCCCAGCTACGCTGTCAGCCTACCCTCATTTCCAAGGCACAGTGACACAAGAGACACAGAAAGCATCACAGGTGAAAGCTGTCTAAGCCAACTCTAAAGCTGGGATTCCCCACTGGTGATGAATTGTTGCCAGCCTCGTACAAATGAACACAGCCAGCAGTCGAGTCAGATCATCAGGAAACAGTAAACGAGTGTTTGCTTCCCAGCTTCTATTTCTGTTCGTCTGTGATGCTATAACTGACTTGCTAGCACAAGAGAGCTGCATTTTTAATGCTTCTCTGACGTGGCATTCTAACGGCATTATAAACTGCTAGAAGCAGGCAATTTCACTCTTAAAACAGACACAAGCCCTAAATAAGCTATCTGTTTCACTTTTAACAATAGCATTTTAATAAATGAGCTTTGTGCATTTTTTGCTCTAGACAGCATTTAAGAAGTTGACTTTCAAAGTGAAATAATTCAGTGCCAAATATTTTCAGCAAATGAAGTGATTGCAAACCTATTCACAATACAGTCTCCATCACTGCTGCAATTTAAAAAATTCCAGATAAAAGTTTTGTTTGCATGATCATGGAGATCAGCAGTTTAGTCAACATAGGACTCATATGTTGCTGTTTAGTTGAGAGTCAATTTTCCTCACAGTCTTTTACTGGAAATAAACTACAACAGTCATATCTTCTACAGACCTTTGCAAACTATACTGCACATTCCACACACAGAGACTTCTTCTTTCACACTCTTTAGCATTTCAACTAAACTCAGATTACAAATGCTCTTACACTTTACAAATAGCAGTGAGTTTTCCAAAAGGGGTCAAGTTATTTTCATGAAGATTCTCACACACTATATATATATTAAAAAATAATAACCAAGCTCTCTCATTCCCACATAAGTGAAATAAAAGCAGCATATTTTATTCTGGTAAGTACAATGACATTAAAAAAAACTGGGCTGAGTATGCTAAATAAACCCACAATGTACAAGTTAAAATGATGGCGCTTTCATGTGGCAATCTTTTTAAGAGGGCACAGTGCATTATCAAAGACTAAGAATCCTAATTTAGAGTTATTTCAAATAAAGCAATTTCCATCTACCATTTCCCACAAATTTGAAGAGGATTTTATACCTACACCATCTAGACCAAAGATTTACCAGATGTATTTACTGACTTACCTTAACAGAGGACCAAAACTGACGTTGGAAGAACAAATATGGACCAGAGTTCTTGTTTTCTAAGATGCTGGAAAGTAAAAGATTTCTTTAATGAGCAACCAAGACCATTTCTGTCTGGAGTTTGCTGGCTTCGTCCTTCCCACACACAGTTCATTTCTATAACTATTCCCTTCCATCCTGCTTGTCTTTGCTAAAGTCCTCACAGCATGGTAACGAAAGATCTCCTGTATCCAGCCAGTGAACCACACCGGGAAAAAAACCCTGTTAACTATGGACAGAAGACACAAACTTGCTAGTAAAGGTCTAACACCGTAGTTGAAAGCAAACTTACTTTTTTGGATATAAGGGCATGAATACATCATCATCTAGTGTTCTCCTCATTCTTAGCAACAATGCCTTTAAAAGCATCTGAAACAGATACATTATTTTTTTTTTAAGTGTCCAAAGCACTGCTCAGTAGTCAACCACTCAGAAACTGATTTTCAAAGCAACAAAGAACATTGGTGACCCTAACAGTAAAAGGCATACATACTTAAGTACACACATAAATAAAGTCTTAGAGAAGTCTATAATAATTAACAGAACTGAAATTTGATGCTTTCAGTAAAAACTGAAGGCAATGGTTAAGGTTGGCTACACAACTAGCCTCTGCGAAGTCAAGGCTTTTGTAATTTTTAATGTTCTGCTAGCTTCCCCATACACGTGCACTTTGGCCTATCTCCCGTTATTCTAAAGGCAACACATACACTGCATTAGCTACGGCACCTGAACTCATGAAATCGGTTCTTGTATTCATAGAAGATCAGTAAAACAATCAAATTTTAAGGTAACACATTTGAAAAGGTTACAAAGATCTAAAAAAGAAAAGCCTGACTATTTGTAGCTGACCGTTAAAGCAAAACTGCAAACCAACAAGTCCTAGTACATTTAGTATCTCTTTTTATCTCTAGTATCTATTTTGGGGAGACTTCACTGAGTTCCTCCTCCTAATTCATCACCATACTTAACTCTCCATAACCAGGCTGCAGAGCATCAAATAACTGGAAAATTCTCTTTCTTGCTCCTCACTAAGCATACTGCACTCTCCAATACAGTGTATTAAAAATATATTCAACTTCCTTAACTTATGCAAGATATTTAAGAAAAAACAACTTACTTGTGTATTTTTGTTTTCTGCATTCACCACCGAAGGATATCCATCTACTAGTTTCTGTACAATTGCTACCATTCTAGAAGTTTGTGTTGTAGAAAAGGGATCCCATATATTTTCAGAAATCACTGGAAAAGATTAAAGAATTACTCCACTTTCCAAATACTCAAATACAGGTACTAAGACAGGCAATAATTTACAAAACAGTAAAATATGAAAGTAAAAACAAGCATCAGCTTCCACACACACCTGTTTTCCCCCATTTTCTTTCTGAGACTATACCTGTTAATTTAGGAAGAACAACTCTCTCCACAATTGTAGGCAATAATGAAATATCAGCATCATCTTTCACTTGCTCCTGTTCTTCACAGCCATAAAATAGCAATGATTCAAACCACAACATAGTTTCAAAATCTCGACACTTGCCCTAATAAAAAAAAGAATTGAGGTTAGATTCCTAAACAGATATTTGAAGTCAACACATTTTAAAAAAAGATAAAAAGTATTACATATGCAAGTATGATATACTCACAAAACAGAACAAAACTATTTTAAAACATTCTACCAAGTGTCCTAAGCAGGCAGGTTAAGCAGCAACTGAGCACAGTAACAACTCAAAAATCTAGTCCTTTTTGTCTACATGACAGGTACTACTCTGCACTGGAAATAATAATTAAAAAAAAAAAAATATAGTGCCTGAAGACCAAACAGTCTCTTAATCTGGCACAAGGATAGGCAAATTACTTCACCTGCTTTGGTTCCTCTACTTGTGAAGCAGCAATACTACTTCCTTCAGAAACATAGGCAAGCCTTATTCCTGAGAAGTGAAGAAAATATTCAGCCTCTCTGCCTGGACACGACTAATCATGCCATCACAGGTCAGGTTAGTGTATACGGACAGCCCAATCAAAACCTGAGAGAGGATGGGGAGCAATTTTCCATAAATCAGCCAAATGAACCAATTCACTCTACAAACACACAATCACTAGATCTAGTGACAGTGAAAATGGTGGAAGACTGCTTTTTTGGGCAGCTGTTGCCCTGCAGATTTTAACTTCTAATTACACTTGAGCCAAATAAAAGCCCACAGATTAGGGTAAAATTGAGAAGTATAGTTCATTTGTGCTGCGTTATAAAATTATGCTTTCTGGATTAAAAACCTCTTTTTATGAATGCCTTGTCATTTTTCTAACTTAACAAAATGCTTAACAGGACCAGTAACACAGAGTAGTGAAAACGATTAGATTAGAGAATTCTGTACCATGTCTCCAACTAACTTGAGCTTTGCTTTGCCAGTACTCACACAGACATAGCATGGGGGAAGCGAGAATGTACAAAAACAGTTTTAAACTTAATGAGGACACCTTTCATAGATTTTCCCTCGTTTCTTCAATTAAATATTCTGAAGGCTCTCTGAAGAAGACTTGTGCCTCCCTTCCTCTGCAATCAGAGCAGAGGCGACTGAAGATCCCCTTCTACAAATATTCTCTTAGTAGTTAAGAAAAAAAAAGCTTCTGAAAAAAGCAGAGATTCAGTCATTTGTGAGACAGGTTAATACATCTGCAGACAGTGCTGTAGATGAGTACAAGTTTTGAAAGGGAAGAAGACAATCTGCCTTATTAGCCTAGTTTCCCAAAAAAACCAAAAACATCAAGCTTACACAATTGCACTGACTCTGTGCTTTGACCTACTCTCATTCCCCAGCAAAAGCCAATGTGGCAGAAAAAAGTAAGTTCCTACCAGTACTACAAAAATAAGCACCTGACTGAAGCAGAAATACATTACAAGAGCTTTCACTGGTAGGAAGAACAGAGTGGGAGTCAAAAGCTACCCAAACTGTTTGTCCTAATGGCTACTCATGTCACCACACATATGCAGGTTGGACAATGAACATTTGTCAGGGATATTGGGCTGCAACAATGCTGTCCTGCTTTTCCCATGTCCCCTGCCTAACAATTGGGCAATGAGTTCTGTGAGGAAGATTTGGAAACTGCCAGCCAGAGTTCTACAGGGTATGAAGGAGCAGGTGAGAGAAAGGAAGATGTATAATGTAGTGACATAGGTTGTAAGTCAACATAAAAACAGGCTTCTTAGTTCCACTTCCGAAGAAACAACATCTCTAGGATCATAATTTTCTCTGAAGTATTTTAAAACCTAAGTGTATTATTTAAGAAGCAGGTTTGGCTTTTTTGGTCTACAGCACTCACTGAGAAGGTATTGGCATGTGCTGAATTGAACTCTGGCCTGCTGGGAATACAGAGGACAACAGTCCAGAAACTCTCCAGAAAAGCTTCACCCCAAAAGAGGTGCCCATTTTAAACTTCATGCCTAGAACATACATTTAGGGGAAGCACACATCAAAGGTGCAATTTACTTTGCTCTGCAGAAGTGTGAAAGAACCACTATACAGAAGCTTACGTAGAAGTTGCTTGCAGAGGACCTTACCTCCAAAGGAGTCCAGATAAGCAGCTGAAGTCTGATTAAAGGGTTAAACAGCTTTGGTAAACAGAGGCCAATATAAGCATCCTTGTAAGAGGCAAAGTACTTTGAGCGCCAAGCTTCGAACTGTGACTTAATACAATCAATTGAGCAAAAGCTTTCCAAAACGTCTTCAAAAACTTTGCTGGATTCTTTCAATATACGATCTGGTGGGGGAGAAAAAAAAAAAAAGAGTAATAAGTTAATCGTCTATTCCCTGTAATACCTCTTTCAAGGCAGACTTTGATGCTCGCTGGCATAAGCTAACTCCTATAAACAAAACCATCACCTTTAAAAGTTCTGTTACTTCTGCCTTAAATATACAAAGCACTAAAAACACGAGCACATAAGTACTCTACAATATACTGTTTTATCACAGGTCTTTCTTTAAACATTTCATACAGTGATGTTCAGTTACCAGAGACCAGACTGGTGACGTATTGGGCTGTATTCAGTGTTGATTTAACTTCAGAGCTGGCCTTGCTCTGCATGGGAGTTTGGAATAGCTGATCTCCAGGATCCTTCCAACACAAATTATTCTACAACTTTGCTCATTTAAGTGCAAGTACAGGAGAGCATCTCAGATGAGCCAACTGAATTGGCAGCACTTCGGAGAAAGTGGGTCCTGGCAGATGCCATGCTAAACTGCTGAATATAACATGGCTGTTAGCATTGGGCAACCATTACAACCCCTTAGCACCTTCCTTACTTTTTTTTTTTTTGTATTTACAGTGCCAGTATTCTATGCAGTCCAGAACTACTTCTCCCTATATTATTCTCCCTTCATCTCTTCTATTTCCCAGGGTTAGCTTCATTTTAGTCAGTCACTTTTGCTGCAGCCACAGTTTTAAATGTTCAGTTACAAGGAGTAACCTATATGCAACTAACATAACTAGTACACACAGCAGGTAGAGACAGGGCTAAGGGAACATGAGACTATGTTATATAAACACACTTTTCACACTGGGATCAAAAGAGATGCTACAAATAAAGTTGGCAGGTGCAAAGTGCATCCCTCTGTTCCATATAGCTCACCGCTGATTCTGGACTAACATGAGAGCTATGAATGATAAAAAAGAAGCTTTAGAAATACTATGTTTTCTCAGAAACTGATAAAACTCCTACAAAAGGCTTGTGTAAACATAAAAGTGCCAAGTTACAAAGAGCAATTCAGTCACACTGAATTTTTAATCTAGATCATTTAACTTAGCAAAGTTATTATAGCACCTAACAACCCTAACAGTTGCTCTGTTTATCAAAGATTTGATAAACAAAAATATTTCATAAAAAAAAGATTTGATGTTTATCAAATTTTGGTAAATGAGCCAGCAACTAAAGATGTGGAAACTGTTTGCACTTCTGAAGGATCCAATTGCTAGACAATTCATCTAATTGCTTTTTTAATCTGTTTCATATTTTGGGTCTCCACAACCACCTACAGGAATGACTTTGGCACTTTTATTATACTCTTTGTGGGAAGTGACTTGTTTACTTTAAACCTATCCTATCACTTCATTTCATGCCCCTAGCTCTCATACTGTGAAAAGTCAACATCGTTCTCCTAGCTGAAGAGTCCAAAATTGTTCCTCACATACGACATAAATAATTCTATATATGTGATCCTTGCTGCTCTGCTTCTACACATTTCTTCTAATCTGATTAAATTCTCTTTAATCAGAGAGAATGATACTTGTACTCAGATTCAAAATCTGAAGGTAACAGGATTACTACAGTGATCATCTTTCTTCGCTACTGGTTTCACAGTAGCCACTGGCATTGTTTTAACTGCTGCTGTAAAAGATGACTGTTCCATCAAACTATCCATATTTCCCCAAATCTCAGGCTTCTTGCAGTTCTCCCAGTGCTTTAGAGGCATTAGCCTAACTTACAACCTCATTTATTGCATAATGAGTTTTGCATAATTGCATAATAATGGTTATTTTGAGCAAGTCATCATAAAATTGCAAATGAATTTCAAATCAAGTCAGTACCACGAGATCTTTCTGCAATGTTTGCATTTAATATTGTTTTTTGTCACCTGCAAAATTTGCCAGGCTGTAACAAGAGTCTACAAAACTTCTGTCACTGCATTTCTAGATGTTTACACAGAACTCCAGAAAATACTTCCTATCAAGGAAAAAAAGTTTCTAAAGCACTGAGGTTTTCAGAATTTCACATGTAAAACAAACAGATATTTGAAGAATGATAAACCACATTACAAATTAGAAGGAAGACTTAGTATCCACTGAAGGTACAAAAGCTTACTGCTTGCCAGCAAAAGAATGTTTGAATGAAATGAAATGAATCTCTGTAAGACCTGGGTATTTCATTATAGCTACAAGCTGCACATCAGGTTGGCCAAAGAGATTGTTTTGGTCACACTGATGATCCAGCAAGGAACAGCTCCTAAGCTTTCTCCAAAATATGGTGAAATATACAGATGGGGCTGCATTTGGATCAATTTTTTTTTTTCCCTGCTAAAGTTTCTGTATTTTGTTACATAAAGCTTTAGTAACTTTTCTAACCTCGCTCCATGTTGAAGTTTGTAATATCCGTTGAAGTTTCCTCATCATCACTGGAAAGGCCTTCAAGGTGATCTGCCATCTTCCCAGTTTGCTCTCTTGCTTGTCTACGACGAGCTCTGAAAAGGATCAGCAGCACAAATCAGCTATTACTTTTTTTCCTCCTGTATACAATGAACAGACCCGCCTAAGTTTGTCATAACTTTCAATGCAAGGAAATCAGGTTGAAAATAAACTTTCACTATGTCACCACCTCAAATATTCCACTACGTCACTGCCTCAAACAATGGAAGGAAGATAAACCAGCAGAGACAATATAGATATGGAACAGGTTTCCTATGCTTTCTTTTAGTGACTTTAAATCAGTATCATGTAAGGATGTGTTTTGTACACTTGCATGGTAAATTTGGATATATAAGAATACCTCTGCCCAGCATACCATCTTAAGTGTTTTCTTCCCTTCGCAGGAAAGGAGCAAACATCACTGCTTACATTAGTACATCATGCAGGACAAGTATATTCTGCAAGCAGGCAAAGACTCCTAATGGACAAGAAATCTCAGTACTCTACCTTCTAGCCTCTCTTTCTGCAGTCCGACGCTTTACTTGTTCTTGATAGATCACTCTGTCTCGTCCAAAAGATTCAAGATTTGGTGCCATCAGTGCTTTGTCTGTAAAATTACATTGATGAAAATTAAAATGCTTATCTACAATTACATAAATGTGTTGTAGGCAGTTTCGTAAGCGTCTTTTACCTACTTTAAAATAAGTGTAATTTGAAGTAGAAAGTTGAAGTTTTCAAAAAGATGCACTCAGAAGCCTGAATTCGCAAGTGTAGAGGTTAAAAGAGGAAGAAGTAGTGGAGTTCAGAAAAATCTCCACTTAAATGTCAAATAGCTTTCACCATACTTTCTTTACCCTTGTCCTCTCACAACAATGCCCAACTATATAAAAGTAAACAGTTTTAATAGAAATTGCTTAAATTGAATGTTGCAAAACAAAAAGTGCTTCTTACATAAACACGTTCACCATATATGTTTTGAAAAGAAAATTAACAAAAAGAAAGGCCGAGAAGAGCAACAGAAGCAGGAATATATGTTATTTCAGAGTTCTAGTCATAGTGTTTTCTAAGTTTATATGCTTTAGATTGCCTAAAGTTTAAAACACATCAAAATCTACAGGAAAATAAATCATCCTCTTTTTAAGCTGTGATTCATTATAGATGTTCCTGATCATAGAAAACAACACAGCTAACGAGTGAAGCTGATCACCAATCAGCAGGCAGACCCAAGAGTGGTTCCAGTTCATCCTTTTCAGGTAAATTTTAAAAAGTGGACTGAATGTTAGCCAGTGCTCAAGTCCACCCACCAAAATAAAAGCATCAAAATTGAAACAAAAGCCTACCCAAATTTCAGGAGTAAATTTATATGTTCTAACTAAATCCATTTACAAATACATCATTAGAAATATTAATGGTGATCTATGTTAGTATTCCAATTCTATACCAGAACTACTAAAAGCCTTAACACACAGATGAAGCCATCATTTGTCCAATTTTTTTAAATGTTATTCGAAGCCGAGCTACTTGTCTTTACACAGAAGTAAAGAAAAAGTTGGCAGACAAACTTAAATTCATTTCTAGCCCTTTAGTATTCTGACACTGTATGAAGAAAAGCAAATCATTTATGTCCACAACACACACCAAATCAAAGGCTGGCATCAATTCCCAGTTTGTGTGATAATTTGAGGGGCAGAACTGAACTATGTCTAGACACAGTGAAATTCATTCTCAAGTCTCCCAGACACTAAGTAAGCTCTCCCTTTAAAAACCCAGCCTTGACAATGACAACTATTTCCACCCCACCATTAAATTCCAGCCTAAAACAATCCATTCTAAGCTTCTTTTAGGAAATATGTTTCTAGTTCTCACAACAGCATTTTCGTGGTAAAACTGCAAGGCCTACACGTGATGCCTGGGGCTCCAAATAAAGTCCTAAAGGGAATATGTATGCTAAGCACTCCGTAAAGGGATGACCAACTCTGATGCCTAATGCTTTATCACCCTCAGTAAGTTCTATCTAATGGTATTAACAAAATTTCATCTCTGGACACACTGTGACAGAATAGGAAATGGGTTTTATTATAGGATTTTACGGCAGCAATAGGACAGACAAGAAAGTAATTTTTAAAAATGGGAAGCTCTCCAAAGCAGAAAGATGACTACTATTAATATGATATTTTACCTGTTGTTTAACGTGCTGAATAAAACCTCCTCCAAGGAACGTATATTTCCATCCAAGTTAACATTTATTTGTAGAGTTTTACATACTGAAGGGTAATCACCACAAGAAAACTCCTCAATGACAATCCCCCATCCACACACTCACAGTAAGTAGGTATTTTAACTGGCTAATTTTAAGCTGTATTTCATACAGGGTCACTTTGTATTAGCCTGATTTTCAACAATGGCACCAATCTCTTCTAGTTCTTTAGCTTTACCAGTTAAGTGTCTGAAATGAAATACTTATGCTGCCTACAAAATAGAGCATTACACAGAAGTCAGCTCTAGCCCAGTGCTTCATGGCTTTGTACAGAGTTAACTGTAGATGCTACAGGAGATGTATAGATCCAAGGAGATTTAAAAAAAAAAAAAAAGTCCTGACATCAGAGGAAAATCAGGTGTCACATGCTACCACTACTACCACTGCCACCATGCATACATTTTCAGTGCTGGGAAAGAGAAAATATAGTTAAGAGCAACAGAAAGGAGAGATGAAGTCAAGAGTTAGAGTGGCTTCGAGTTTAGAACAACACAGACTAGAAAACTTTCATCTAAACTTGCTTCTACATATCTCAGGATTAAGAATAAAGTTTAAGACCGTCATACTTTAAACATTTACATTCAAATTAAGCCATACTAAGTAAACAAGGTTGTTTAATGAATAATAAAAACCTTCAAGATGGACTGACTTGAATGGCTTGAAAACTCCGAAGATTCATCTTTAATATCATCTTGTCGTCTTTGGACAAGGCGGGAAGCTCGCTGTTTGTACAGCTGGTGCATTGCGGATTCAAGTTCGTTAATCAGAGGCACCTGTAAAAATACAACACACTACGTAATACCAAATTCTTCAAGTGCTTAGTTTCTGGGGTACCATACTATTCCGAAGCATAATGCTGCCACTGTACTTCTAGCAGCACATACTGTTTCCTTTTACCCATTTGTATCATTTGGACCAGTAAATATTTCAACGTGAAGAAAATGCATGCATTTAACAACGCTGACAGCTTTCAACCATAGCAAAAGCATTCTGAAAGTAATTTCCATTGACTGAATGAGTCTACATAGTAAGACAACCATTTCATACTGTGTGAAATGTCATTTCAAGTACTCGTTTTCTCTACCAAGTGCATTACGTATTGTGTTACAGTGCTTACAATTCTCAGACCTCATTATTTCCTCTCTATCTTTAAACAAGAATGTAGTGGTATTCTACACTTTAACGAGAAAATAACCTGATTGTATACAGTGAAAAAACAAAGCATGAATCCAACGTTCTGAAACCAGCAGGTATTGTTTTGCTGTAACTCTTATTAGCACATGCTGAAATATTATTACTGAAATGCAATAAAACATTGCATAAGCATTTTATGCCAACAGGTAATTCAGATCAGTAAAACATTTCTCTAGCCTATCATTAAAAGTAAAATTGTACAACTTGTGTGAGTTATGCATTAAGTATAACCTTTGAATGATACGGACTGAAGTCAGATCAGACCTGCCACTTTTTCCTTCTTTTTTTTTTTTTTTTTTTTCTTTCTTCAATTTTTTTTTCTTTTTTTAAGTGGACTAAATTTCAGTAGCAACTATAACAAAAATAGATGATGTTTTAACAACTAGGAATTTCCTGACATTAAAAAGCAGATTCACTGCTCACTTTTGCAAAAATTCATTTCCCAGGACAAGTGAAAACTAGATTATTATAAATATTCAAATGCAAAACAGAACTTTTCACGATCTCTTAATTTGGAAAGGCAAGTCCTTTTGGTATGAACACTGAAGCCATATCCTCCTTACCTCTGAGACATATGCTTAGTCCACAGTCTTCCAGTCTTTTAGCTCAAATATTTCATTGCTGCCTACCATCCACGATTAAGTATTTTTCAAAACAAAAGATAAAATCAGAAATTGTTTCCTGATGTAATTTAGAATGTGACTCAGCAGCTATTAAAGAACCTCCTCTAGTAAAATACAAGATTATGAGATTATAGCTACAGGGCCATTTCAGCTATCTGAGAATGACACGCATATCAGAGGAGATATTAAAAGGAAAGAAGTATTAGCATTTTGTGGTATAAACTGGGCTACAGGGATTAAAATGAAAGCAATTCTGCACTAACTCAAAATATGTGCAACTTTCTTTTGGAGAAAACAGAGTAGACAGAAATAGGAGGAGGGAATATCCCAGTGCTGGAAGTGTATATTTGGAATTTAAGACAATTCTGAAAACAGAAATAATAATTTTAAAAAATACTAGTTTTACTGCAGTTTACCATAGAAAATACAGCTTCTTCTCTTAAGTGTGTAAAAGGAATTCTAAAATTGAAAAGTTAAATGAAAATTTTTCAAAGTGTCCCTAGAAGTTCTTTCTGTACTTGCCTCAGGATTAAAAAAACCTCAGCTATGTATTCAGATATATGAATCCACTCAAAATATTGCCCATTTAAAACAGAAGAGACTTAGAAGACGCTATTTTTCTATAATCAATACTGCAGTTGATGAGTGACTGACCATTTCACTGACTACTATAAAGTCACAGCCCTCACTGTGTTTTGTTTAGTCAATATCTTAAATTCAGTGGTTTGAGGTTTCTTCTTCACTTTCACTGCAAACAGCGTAAGAGGAAAAGTGGAAAGCTCTCTGAACATTTCGACAAGGACAATTTTAAGCTACAGTCCCCCTCTCTGATACACAGTGTCTTTTGATAAATGTAAAGACGCTGTTACCACTTTCTAGCCTTCTCAGAAAGCGTAATTTTGACAGTGTTTACTTGTGAAGGAAGTCACACAAGCATCTTCTGCTCTACTGGTTTTATCATTTATGGGAGGAAAATAAAAAAAAACACCCACATAGAGAATTTGACATTTCTATTGCTTGTTCTTAAAATGTGCTTAACAGCTGCCTCATTATACTCTCCACTGCACCTTACCAATGAGCAAAGTGTTTTTAACATTCAGAGTCTCTTCAAAACAGAATACAAACAAAACGGTTTTGCTTGGTTGTGAGCCATGAAGGGTTGACCATGGTGAACAGGTACAGAAATAAGATGGTAGGAGGAAGAAAGTCTAATTTGTGATGATGGTCTTTTGTTCTCCAAAACTGAATCAAGAGATATACAAAAAGACTATAGGGGAATGGACTCTTTTGGAGTGGACAAGTACACTGTGAACCCACTAGTGCTTCTTCAGCAAGCCACTTTCTCATTTAGACCAGTACCAATGTGAATTTGGCTAATAACCATGCCTAGTCCTAAAAAAATGAAGAGAAATCTTCAAAGTATCATATCTGAAAGGATAGGGAGGGACCTAGCTTGATATATATTCAGGATATGTGTTCATATATGTATGTGTGTATATATATATATACACACATATATACACACAGTATTGTTATTACACATATGGAGACACATTTTATAAGCTTGTGTATATTATAATCATAATTACTATGTACATTACAAACGCACACACTTTAAATATGAGGTAGTCAGGGCCACAGGCTTTACAAAAGAGCTGAAGGTAATTTACCTCTATGTTCAAAAGATAAGAAGAATTTACTGTCCTGCTGCATTTCATTATTTCATTTAAATAAAAACTGATACTGATTTTATTACTTTATTTTGTCCCCTCCCCCCCACCTCCTTTTTAGAAAACGCTGCGGTGTCCTGGTCATGCCGAAAGCCCTGAATTCCAAAACAGACTATCTGGCCAAAGAACTGAGGAATATATAGGACAACATAATAAATTAAATGCTCCTGTAAAACTGACCATGTTGCCTCCTAATTTTGCAACTCATTGTACATACAGGTACTGCAGCAGCCTCCAACTGAAAACAGCAAAACAGTGTGAACGCCCCTAAGAAGCATGTGATGCTAAAAATTCCATCTTACAAGTTCAATGGACTGGCATGGCAGGTGTGGTATTGGGAGGGTGCGAAGGGGGAGCAAGGTGTTCAGGTGTAGAACCCGTAAAAGACCAACTACCAGAAAAGCAAAGGTATATGGTAAGAAAGCAACTTTAACAAGCCAGTTTGTTACATTATCAGCAGCTGATTTGCTGTACAACTGCAGGAATTGATTTATTTACTAGTATAGCTAGATAGGTCAATACCTTCCTACAAACTGAACTGAAATTGTTACAGTTACTTAACAGTAAGTTTTCCTGGTTTAGAGAAAATCCGGGAGACTAAAAGGCTTGGTTTATAGTCAGAATGGTGCATTCTAAAACAATTTGTTTAAAGAAAGTATCAGAACAAGACAGCACGGGGTACCAAAGAGAAGCTCCAGACATGGATTATAGTTATCACAAAGAAATTTAACGTGAGGTCTTTAGAAACAAATGCTGAATAGAGATACAGCTGTTTAACTTGTCTTCTGAAATACAAATTTATCTTACAGAAAGAATATAAAAAGTTATCTTTAAGTAGGAATTTAGGCATCCAGACAACCAGCACTGACAGAGCTGCAAAGGAAAGTACCTTTACTACTGCTCAACAGCTAATGCCAATACAGACTCAGGAATACTGCTTTTTCAGTGAACAATATCTATTGTAACTAACCAATTAGCTGGGTGAATTAACTGCTCCATGCTTCCTGGGTTTGTTCATGACATAGCTATTCTTTAACTTACTAGACTGAAGATGGGACTCTCCCAATACCACTAATGCTCAACATTAATGTCTAACCAATTAGCAACCAGAATGCTTTTACATTCCTCTCCCACACCTAACAAGCTAGGTAAGTAGTAACTTCAATTACTCATGTAATTCTGACAGCTAATGTATTAAGAAGATACTATACTATTGTATTCAACGCAGAAGACAATGAAAAAATAGCCTATGTACTGCTAACTGACTTTTACAGCTCCTCTGTGTAATATATATATATTAAAAGAAAAAAAAATATATATATATATTCAGGAGCTCCTGTTACATTTACAACGAAGTGAGTAAAGTATAATGAACAACTTAAGAAAGACAGACTAAATTTTCAAGTTAGACATATACAAAAATATCACACTACATGAAAGAAGTGTATTTTTAAGTCTGGGTGTCTTCAGACAGCTACACTAGTTTTAAAACTTTTCTCCTTCAGACACTAGAGCAGTATGAACTATGTGAAACTGCCTGGTAGGAGGAAGTTTATAACA
>NW_009610539.1:26469-34327 GCF_000690535.1 Cariama cristata
TATAACAACACAAAAAATACAAGTCTTTGTTACTGTGTTCATAAAGCATTTCAGAAACTAGCAATGTTGTAATTCAGCCCTTATTTTTGTTACCCTGATACCCAACAGCAGTAAAAAGGAGCATCTGAGTAAAGTTGAAATGCCAGAATATCTACAAAAATCCTAAAGACATATAATCTGAAAGTGGTTTTAGGCAACCTAAAGTCAGTGATCTCTTACACTGTAAAAAAGAGGTTTCTGATAACCTACTTAGCACGATGAAAAGTTATCTTTTCAACCCTCGAATAACCAAACCTTTAGAAGGATATGTTCTCAGGGGACTTTTTTCAAAAACAGAGGGAGATGTGGTGTTTGGCATGTACTAAGAGTCCTTTTTTTTTTTTTTTTTTAAAAAAAAAAAAAAAAAAGATGAATGTTTTTGCATCCTTACCTTTTCACTGAAACACTCAAGCAAGTCTTGGACATACCCTCGCATTTCTTGCAAAAACTTATACTGTTCACCAATACCCCCAGAAGACCCTTCTAATCTTTCAATTGCCTTGGTAGAGTCCTCTCGGCTTTGCTGATGTTTCTCATATTGCTGTCGATTAGCTTTGTGCAATTCTTTCATAGAGTCCAACCTGAAGGGCAACGGATAAATAGCAAATTTACATCCAAAAGTCTGTATATTTCAGACTGTTGAGATATTAAAAAGACAGTGCAAGTACCACGTCTATGTATGGGAAATACTGCAAAGACATATTCTCTAACTTTCATCTGTCGCTTCCTTCCCTCTCTATATAAACAGCAAGACTAATGGTTTAAATTAATTTGCTAGACTATGCTCAGTGCGTTGCACTGCCCACTCCTACAAATTTTACATGGGTTGATAGCACTTAGAATAGTGCAAGGCTGGCCCTAGAGTAAAACTGGGAGGAAAGCTTGGGGGGCAGGGGGAGAACTATAGCTTATACAAAGCAGTCTTATTCGTCTACTAACTTGATTCACTGTCAAAGGTTGTAACACTACAAGGGGCATACAAACCACTTTTGAAGGCATGTAAAGTGCAAGTTCTTCATTACAAATGATTTCTCACTGCAATTGAGTTGTTCATTCAGTAGGAGCTTTTGTGTACCTGACAAGCAGATTACAGTGTTTAAACCAAAAAACACTGTATATACTAAAATTTAAATTCTTTATCTACTGAAGGGGAAAAATTGGATTCATAGTTTAAAAGAATGCAAGTTGACAAGCTAAACACCTCACTGGCCTTTCAATTCTTGACTATAAGACTGCGCAGCGTCCAGAAGATGCAACTCAGACCTGTCTTCAACAAGACCAATGGCCTCATATTTAAAGCTTCACTTCCAGAGAAGCAATCCAAGGAGATTTTCGAACAAAGTTTCAATGTCATCTTCACTTTGAGCTTTTTTTTGTTTGCCTTTTTTTTTTTTTAAATGGATGTGCCAGTCAATACTTTTCCAGCGATGAAACTCTGCGTTTGCTCACCAAGACTAAAAGACGCCTGAGGAACAGAAAGCTAGGGGACAGGTCTTTAAGTCTAAAAAGATGGTCTGTCCTACCTGTCTTTAAGCTGTTTCTTTACCAAATCAATAGTAACAGGAGTCATCTCATTACTGGGAGTTTTGAAAGGAACTGTATTATCTGTTTTTTGAGACTTGGTTTCCGATGATCCATACGCAGCATAGGTGTATGGAATGCCATATGATGAACCGTAAGACAGTGTCTGGTAAGTGTTCTGGTAGTACAGATTATTCACTTCAGCAGGCTGACTTGGTTGAACCTAATGGAAGAGGAAATGCAATTGTACTATATTAGACTTTAAAGAAAGGAAAAACTTTATTTCTTTCACATCTCAAATATTATAAAGTGAAAAATGTAGGCAGGTACATTTACAAAATGTAATTATCAAGTGGATTTAAGTCTAGAATTACTAACAACTAAGGTGAAAGACACAAATTCCCTCAGAAGCACCTTCTTAAATGGACAAACTCTTAGTATCATTATCATTCTAAACATTTATACTTACAACAAGTTATTAAATGACAATTTTAACCAGCCTGTAACTGCTACAATAACAGAGTGTTTGGGACTATACTAAATTTTGCTAAGACTACTTAATAGAATGACACAGATTCTTAGAGTCAGTGTGTTTGGTTGTGATTTTGCTGAAATGTTTTTAAAAAAAAAAAACACAACACACTATCCTCTTCAACTGAGTGGCAACTTCACTATGAATTCTCAGACAACATACAGTACAACCTGCTACAAATTCCAACTCTATGCTGCAACACAAGATACAGAAAAAACAAACACACACACACCGTTTACATAGACTCTGTAAACCCAATGATAAACAAGAAAAGAGGTCTCTTCAAACTGGCATTATTCTAGCCCTGGTTTAGGCTGCAAATAAATGCTGGTTAATAGCACCACAATCAACCAGTATCTACCCAGAATTGAGAGACTAATAAAACAGACACCACCGGATACTTAAAATCTGACCTCTCATTTATCTTTAAAGAATATCAGAAGTTACACATTGAAATTCTCAGACGAGACAGTCTTCTGTAAAATACTCAAGTTTGTAATGGATTTAGCCAGTATATGCAGAAACAAACCAAAAAGAGCTCACAACTAAATACATGCCTGAGGTATGTTGATTCCTTTCCGTATCTGTTCTTGCTCCCATCTACTGAGTTCTTCATCTTGTTCCCCTGCCACCAGTGCTTCATCATCACTTCCCTCAATACCTTAATACAAGTAAAACAGGTAACAAAAAGGAGAAGCTACTGTATTCATAGTAAGGGCCATGAGTTCATAAAACCTGAGAGACCATGCTTCAGTGGGAACACCTCAGTGCATCCTCCTCTCCTCTTCACAAGGAATTAAGGATGCTAGCCTACGAATTATTATCTCAGAGGTTCCACTTAAAAAATCCAATGGGTAAATTTGCAATTAACTGCTGGTAAAACCCTCTAATGTTAAAATTCTATATCTCTTACTAATTCTTCTTTTCCAAAAGGTTACCTTACCTGCTTGTCAGCAAGAAGAATGCTATACCAAAGAACTAATGTTTTTCTTTTCACAACTATACACTTCCTAAAAAACAAAGTACAGGAATACTACTAATTAATCCTTAGTGTACGTTTCTACCAGATTCAGTAGAGTTGTGTGCTTCTAAGCACAGGAACATAGTTTGTGCTCAAAATTTTACATGCAGATTCCATTATGCAATACTTTTCCTTAGAAATGGAATACATCTCCAGATTCATGCCTGTCTGAAAAACATGTCGCTTAAAAATGCTGAATGGGAGCACTTGCAGTGAAAACAGTGTGAATGTTTATCAGCTGTCCTTCTAAAAAGGTTTTACCTATTTCCTCAGCAATCTTTTGCCTTTGGGATTTTTCCTTCACTGTAAAAACTATCCTCCTCTTCTCGTCATCATCTTCATCATCACTGGCATCATTTTCATCTTCTCGAACAAGGCGGCCTTTACCTGGTTCACTGTCAACGGGAGTAAAGTCTCCAAGTTCACGAGCCATTTGACGCTTTTTCCTAGCGGCGTGAATAAAAGCAGCATCTGGAATTTCTCCTAGAGATAGATGTTTGCACCGTTAAACAACCACTGCAACAAAACTGGTATTACGACTTTTTATTACTCATCTCCGCCACCCTAACCAAATCATCTTTGCAAACAAAAAAAAATGTGAGAGGAAAAGAAATCTATACTCACAGAAACAGTTGCAAGCAACTTATAAACTGCACATGCAAACTTTCTGACCAGAAACCCTCAAAGCTAGGATCTTCCCAAAAAGTCTGGCTCTGCTTCCAGCAGCTCACATGCCATAAGAGCAGGAGCCTCATGTTCCTGTGGGAAATATTCCTAAAGAAGAGGAAGCCCGTTTACAGGACCTGACTATTGCAAAGGGAGGAAAAAAATTAGGTTCCTGACTGTGTCACTTCCTGCCCTGATACTCCTCCCAACTCTTCTTATTTTAGGGGAACAAAAAACATTTCAACAGATGACAGCTCAGAGATTAACAGAACACCAAACCAGACAAAGCTAATATGAGAAGACTGTACAATCAAGGGGAAACAAGAAAAGTAGACGTAATTAAAAATCTAAAATCCCCAAATCAATGCAAATTACATAAGTCATATAAAGAATGGTCCCCCAAAACGAATTTTTCAGATATGAATAATTTTTAACACTACTTTGATTAGGCATGCACAAAAGGTTAAATTTCAGATTCTCTTTATGCTTGACATGAGATACTTTATTCGAGCGAGCAATATCTTTAGAGATATAATAACGTACATATCGTACCATTTTGCGATCACCCCTAAAAGGAAAATTATTTCAGAGTCAACTAGGAAATTCTTTTTCCCTTGAAACACGGTGAAATCTGTGGACCCAGGACATCCATCTTCTATTTGGGGAGCAGGCTACCATGAGTTAGCTAACAATTAGTGAACTAGTTTCAAAAATACTTCCTCAGACTGATTTCTTTGGCCTCGGAGCCTGACTAGAACCTCATTAGACAAAATGAGATAGGAAAACATTTGAGATACCTTGCAGACCTCTAGCTGAGACATCTGAATTAAAGACAGAATTTTAATTGAAAGCAGTTAAAATTTATGTTAAGTCACCTATTCCAAATCTAGATTTTCTTACAGTTTGTCATCACTTTGAGAGACAAATTCCTGCCTTCGACATCAAGATGAAACATTCTGTAGTAAAAAATTTTCTCTCATAAGGCTTGTAAAATTGAGCGGCTTTGGAAAACAGTAGTTTCCTGAATTCTCAGATGCTGGATACATTGCTGGAAAGCATTTCCTTACCTCTCAAATACATTAGTCTGCTGTAAACACTGGCTAAAGTATTTGTTAGCATATCAGACATATTACAAAAACTAACCTGGGCGGAGAACATTCAGTGATGACAGAGCACTTGAAAAAGCCCCACCAGCTTTTGGTTTTTCTTCTTCCTTCTCACTTTCAACTTCCATTTCTTCTTCACCATGCTCACTGTTTGCAGTCCCATCTTCTTGACCTATATCCTTAATCTGTCCTGTCTTTTCTAGTGGTGGTTCGACTGGTAAGATAACAAAGTCCATGTTTTACTCTTTTTATAAAGATCACTCGAAGTACTTTTTTAAGGTCTAACAACCAAAAGTAAAAATCAAATTAAAATGTTAAATGATAATTTTATTGTTTGAAATCTAGTAAAATACGCCTTAATTGTGATTAAGTCACTGACATCCTCTCAAAATTTGACAGACACCCCAACAACCACTAAACATTCTATGTATTGCCAAGTATTAAAAAAGTGAGGGAACACAATAATTAAGATCATATGTGCAACCTTCACACATGCTCTTACGTATTAATTAGAAAGCACAAGAACAGACTCATTTCAAAAGAACCTTTTCATTTTCCTCTTGGGCTGGGTGCAACATTACCCTACATTAGGTGGGGAACATAGAAATACATGCAGCAGGTACAAATATTGTGTAAAAAAATGCACGTTAAGTCCTGATCTAAGCTGCACATATCTGAGTTTTTAGACTTTAGCATTTGTTTAGAGAATCTAGACTACTGACTCAGTAGCAGCCATGAGGTCTTTGCACTATAACCAAACCAACTACAGAGACTGCAAAACAGGCAAGCAGAAAATAAGGACACACTAGCCATGTACAAAATGCAAATTTTTAAGGATCTTTGTGACAGAAACAAGAATTAAGATCCTGGTTTCCACAGATCACCTGAACATTAACCAAAAAAAATGATAATTTCTGGTTTTGCTCATACCCCATACCACTGCACAGGCAACTTAAAGATTCTAATAAGAATTTAGAATCATAGAATCATAGAATCATTATGGTTGGAAGAGACCTCAAAGATCATCAAGTCCAACCGTATACGTGATGCCAATGATGAAGACACAGTTCTAAACTAATTTAATTCCTTCCTAATTCAATAGGAGGAAACTCATCTGACAAGCCGAGCTGAAATACCGAAACTACTGAGGTCTACTGACAACCATATATGTAGCTAAAAAGTTTCATCATTCTACATTCATTCCACCTAAGAGAGAATCAAAGAACTCTACCAGCTTCAGAACAGCGTTTGTCAGGTTCAAATGAACACATTTAATGCATGCTTTACTTCAGTTCTAAATGCTAAACCCTCTAGAAGACCAACAAACCATCTTGAAAACAAGTAATTTGTATTTACAGTGCTAAATCTTTTCCATTACAAAAGTTACTGTTAGTTTTGCAGTTACCATCTGTTGGAGAATTGACCTCTGTTCTAACTTTTGATTTTTCAAGATCTTCCTTGTATTCTTTCTTCAATTGTTTTACAATCTTTTTGCTGTAACTTGATTTCTTCACTTTAAAAACTTCTTCAGTTTCTTTAAAAGAAAAGTTGGAAAACATTACATTAGACCTGCCAAAAAGTATACTTACCTATTAAATCTCTTAATCTTGTACCTAGAATTTAATAAATGCCCCTAACAATGAAATTTAATGTGAATTTACACTGTTGCAACAAAACCAGTCCCACATCCTTTCATGTCTACCTCGTCTTTTTGTGGTCATTTTCACGTGTGTTCATCCCACTCACAGCACAGTCACAGAAAAGCAAAGCAGAAGTTACACAAAAGTGTACACACATGGCCTGCTTTTATCTGACTGTAGCAATTTTTTTAAAAAATAAATAAATAAATAAAAAGAAGCCAAACAAACAAAACCCAGCTGATCCTTCACTGTGACCACAAATCTGGAAGAAAATGACACGAAGCCCCAACATTCTGGGCCAACAGTCTTTTCACAGCCACACATATACACAACTAATAAGAGAATGGTTTTGGTTGTACTACCAGCTGAAATGCCTGCAGCACTACAACCTACCAAAAGGTATGCCGTAAGTTAAAGAACTAAATAGCATAGAAAAAAAAAATAACCAAAGTTTGACGTAGGAAATCCAGAAGTGTTTGATTTTAAGTCTATAGCGTAATTCCATGTTTCCAATATTTCTGTCAAGATTTCAAATCACTAGTCTTAGAATCCAGGTTCCAGTGATTACAAGAGAATTCCTTTTAAGAAAATTCAAAAGACATACTAACTCTCTTGCTGGCAAAAGGTATCACAAAAATAAGCTCCTCATTTTATTCACCCTGTACTTCTGGGATGCAACAAGCTCTGGAGTTTCAGGAGTATTTTTTGATCGTTTTTTGATCATTTATGTATATATGTAATAACTATTATCTGTAATCAGATTATCTGAGTGTGAATGGACCAATCCACGAATGCAGTACCTGCTGGAATCCAGCTGAATTATTAGCTGAAGCATTGCACAAATACAACTACGCTATTTTTCAAAAAGCTGAGATCTAGAAACTGCTCAACCACTTTTTCTGCTATTTGTGAATGTTAATCTAAAAAACTCTGTGGACGGCTAGATGAACTAATTCTGCAAGAAAACACCAGTGGCTTCACAAGGAGTTTGCTAGGACAACAGGCAGTCTGACGTGACCTGTGAACACCAGTCACATCAGACGAAAACAAACTCGACACAAAGCTGCAGGAAATATGCCCCTCAACCAGCACTGCTGGTTTTGGGGGGGGCTGCACAGGCACCAGGCCTAGTACCTACTACCGCACAAACCCAGGTCAGGCTTGATCAGCAAACCACCCAGCTGCAGTGAGCACAACGCGGGTACAACAGCCAGGCACCAGCAATACAGAAGCAGACACAACCTGCCCCGCTAAACCGGAATTAAACCCGCGGGACATCACCTCGCTGCTCCCCGGTGCTGGGAGCACGCTGGCCCCGCAGGGGCCGGGCGGG
>NW_009610540.1:0-213 GCF_000690535.1 Cariama cristata
TATAGGTACTGCCAATGGGTACTGGCTATAGGTACCAGCCATCGTTACAGCTATAGGTACTGCCTATAGGTACCGGCCATAGGTACGGCTATAGGTGCAGCCATAGGGACCCCCATAGATAACACTGTGGGTACGTGCATGGGTACCGGCCATGGGTACGGCTATAGGTACCTGCTGTGGATACCGGCGATGGGGACGGCCAATAAGAACCGC
>NW_009610540.1:547-1450 GCF_000690535.1 Cariama cristata
TCGTGTTGTGGGCTACGCCCGAGATGTCCCAGCCATAGTTACAGCTATGGGTCCTGTCTGTGGGTACCAGCCATGGGTACAGCTATAGGTACTGTCTATGGGTACCAGCCATAGTTACAGCTATAGGTACTGCCTATGGGTACCGGCCATAGGTACTGGCTATGGGTGCATCTATAGGTACCAACTGTGGGTACTGGCTATAGGTACTGCTATAGAAAACTGTTATATGTAATAGCTGTAGGCACCACTATAGGTACCAGCTATAGACAATGCTGTGGATACATCCATAGATACCCTCTATGGGTACCGCTACAGGCATATATATATAGGTGCCGCTGTAGGTACTGCTGTGGGTGTGGCTATAGGTACCATTATGGGCACTGCTATGGGCGCAGCTATGGGTACCACTATGGGTGCGGCTATAGGTAACGCCTATGGGAATCAGTTTAGGTACCTCCATACATACTGCTATGGGTACGGCTATAGGAAAAGCTATAGGTCTGGCTATAGATACCGCTATGGGTACATCCATAGCTACCGCTATGGGTATCGCTATAGGTACCGTAACCGCTGTGGGTACTTCCATAAGTACGGCTATAGATACCGCTGCAGGTGTGCCTATAGGTACTACTATGGGCACATCCATAGTTACTAGCATAGGTACCACTACAGGTACATGTATAGGTGCCGCTATAGGCACTGCTGCAGGAAGGGCTATAGGTACATCCATAGGTACAGCTGCGGGTTAGGCTGCGGGTACCGCTGCAGTGACATCCATAGGTACTGCTATGCGTGCGGCTATAGGTCTGGCTATAGGTACGCCCCAGGGTACTGCTGTGGGTGCCGCTATAGGTACATCCGTAGCCCGGCTATAGGTCCCGCTGTAGGTCCCGGCCCGGGACC
>NW_009610541.1:0-9278 GCF_000690535.1 Cariama cristata
TGCGCTAGCGGGACAGTCTATCGCTTGGTCGCACCGGCGCTGGGACGGCTCACCAGCTCCCACAACCACAACCCGATTTGTTTTAATAATGTGAGGGGGAAAAAGCAGAGATGGAGGGAAGGCGTCCCGCGAGCCTACTGGGCAGCCTCCGCCTCCTGCTCCGGCTTGTGCGGGTTCTTCCCGTCGTTCTGGATCAACTGGACGATGTGTGTCAGGTCCAGGCTGCGGGTGAGGATCTCGAGCAGCACTTCATCCTTTTGCACGCCCTCCATGAACTCTTCCAGGGAGAGCTCGCCTGCGAGTGCACGTGCAGAAAAGGGCTGTTAAATCCTGCAGCCATTCTCCTCCCTCCGCCGGCAGCCTCGGAGCTGCACGGGCTATAAAATGGGGCCCTTCCTCAGGTCCCGGGTCTGGGTATCATGCACCCCAAACCCCACCTCAGCTAAACCCCGTGCAGATCCCCACTCTGCCAGTACGACCGGGGCAGTTTGCAGTGTCCCCTTGGGCTGGCTGCAGCCCACGGAGAGGATGGGGAGCTAAACCTTCACGGAGAGCCGCTCTCTCCCAGCTCTCCCCATGTCCTGGTGTTTTGGGACACCCCAGCGTCTGGAATTGCTCTGGCAGACTGACCTGCGAGTAAGGGGGAAAGTGGGAGCAGTATTTGGCATTGCATAAGGAAGTTCCTCACCATCTCCGTTTATGTCAATTTTGTCAAACACCATGTTTGTGAATTCCTCGGCTGTCATCGTTTCGTTGCACCGGTTGATAGCTCGAATAGCCTGGAGGGAAAGAAGGACACCGAAGGATGATTACTGAGCGTTGTGCAGATTCGTGTATCCGTCGGTACAAGTGGCTGAGTGACCGGACACGAGAGGCCAAACTTTTTTGCAGGCAGTTAGGACCTGAAAGGAATAAATCCTTTCTAAAAAACTGGAGATTAAAATCACTTAAAAAGGTAATCAATGCATTAAAAGATTAAGTGGGCATGCTGGGATAAGCCAGGAGCCGTTCACCTCTGAAAATCCTTAGATTAAATTCAAGTGCTTATCTCAGCCCAGGTTTCAGTGGACGCGGTTAAACAGCCCCGGGGTTGCTGCGTGTCGGAGCGTGTAGGTGCCGTGGGAGGTGTGGGTGTTCGAGACAGGTCCGGCCGGGGAGGCCAGCCTGGTGGGAGGACTGGCAGAGGGCAAGCACCAGGTTTGGCCAGTGCCTGCTAATTTGCCAGGGAGTTGTCTTTCGGGTTGGGATATTCCTGTTATAACCTTTCTGTCTACCTGCATCTAATGACGATCGTCTGTGATAGAAATGGGAGAAGCTGAGCCCACTCACTTTGATGATGTTCAGCAGTTCTCCTCGGTCAATGCAGCCATTCCCGTCCACATCATAGAGCTTGAAATACCATCGCAGCTTCTGATCCACCTTCCCTTTCAGGACCAGACTCAGAGCTGCCACATACTCCATAAAATCTATGTAGCCATCCTAAAAGCAGAAGGTTAGAAGCCAGATGAGACTAAAAGCAAGAAGTCAGGTAGTAAGTGATTTTCCTGGTCACTTTTGGAAGTCCACACTGGAAGATGTCAGTTTGTGGCCACCACCTGGAGAGCAGGGGCTTGGGGAGCGCCACAGCGGCGCTGGGTGCGGGTCCCCTGCACGCCCCCCAGTTAAAGCCAATGCAGCGTACGGTGAGGGCTCCGTGTTAATCTGTGCAGAGGCTTTATGTGTTGATAACGAACGAACTCGGTGCCTGTACCTGGCCTGGGGACTAAGTAAGCCTCGAAAGCCATCCTGTGCTAAAGGAAGCTCTCTATGCAAAGCCGTGGTCACTCAGAGGTCAAAGAGGAATAGGCTTATGCAGATGAACCCTGACGGATTACCTAACCTTATCCTGTCTGCACAGCCCTAGAGCTCTTTTCTGCCGCAAAGGGGGCTCACATGCAAACCCCCAGGAGAGGAACAGACTCAGGAATTACCCAGCATGTTGCTGACATCTCGGGCCGGGAAGGCGCTGCTCTGTCCCTCTGCCATTTGTGTACCTGCTGCACGTTTGGTCACGTCAAAAGCACAAACAGTTTTATCTTTGACTTTCCTCCTAGGTGTTTGCCCACCACCAGCTCACGCCAGGGGCGTTAAGAGACGTTCAGCCGGACCCGCAGACGGCTCTCCAGCCAGGGTTACGGTACCAATGCAAAGCTCACATGCCACCGACCTGCCTCCCGACACGGCCCCGTGATGTTCACACCCTCTAGGGAGCCTGCTCAAATGCACAGTGCCCGCCAGAGAGCATTGCGATAGCACATACCGTTGAGATACAAAGCACTTTGAAGGAAAATGGTACGTACTACAAACCACAGACAGACTTCGTTAGAGAATAAGCCAGGGTTTTGTCAATGAACAAAGCCACTGCACCGCGGGGCCGGTTCAAGAAGAGATCATCTGCTTTATCCCACTGCCGCAGGAGCCAGATTAGGTATAAATAGCTGCCGAGCCCCATCCCCGCAGGATTTCCCGTGCATCCATTCCCTCTTCAGGCAGGCATTCAAACACAGGGCAGCGAGCAAGGTAAAGGCCAAGGCACAAACAAAACACCTACAGGATTTAGGGCCCAAATTGTATTATTTTCAGTGGGATTAAGCCCATTAAGCCCTTTGGGCTGCCATAAAATACATTCCTCATCTCACAGGAGGTGCAATTTCAAATCATTTGCAAGTAAAGGAGGATGTTGTTTCCTCTCGGAGACACAGCATCCATCTGCTTCTCTGGCATAGCTCCCGAGCTGGGAAAACAGCGATCCCGAACGCGCGCAGGTGCTCCGGGACTGCCCCGCTCCGGTGGTCCGGCACGGCGACAGCCCGAGGTGCAAAGCCTCTCCGCAGGGAACAGCGGGCCTGAGCTCCTTATCGCATGGCACTGAGCACAAGTAATAAAATCAATGAAACTGTAATCCATTTGTAACTTAAAACAATAGAAAAGCAAACCCGATCTGTTCCATAAACCATGGCTCATGCCATGCTGCGTGGCTCGGGAACTCGCTGTTTCTGCATGAATGCAGCACTTGTTCTCACACCGCTCGCTTGTTCCTTACTGTCACAACATTCCATGTTTAAGGATTAAAGGGCACTTCATTTTAAAGGGATCACAGACTACCAGATCAAACCTCACTGATTTAATAATTTAAAACTAAAAGGAAAATATCAATTCTGGGAGAAGTCTATTTTCTCCCAGAACAGTCAACAGGTGAGGAGTTTTTGCTGATGCTTTTCACCTTACCTAATCGATTTTACAATTTATGAGGCCGTAGGGAATCGGACCGTACGGACTTAGGTACACATCCATATTGCATACACCCAAATACGCCACACGTGACCGCACGCCGGGAGCAGAGCGCAGCCGATCCCTGCGCAGGCTGAGCGGGGAGGACAATATTTACCTTATTAAAGTCAAACGTCTCAAACATTTGCTCAACGTATTTGTTCGCTGCCGGACTCAGGTTCTTCAAGCCAAAAAACTGCTTGAACTCATAGAGGGTGAGCTGGCCCGAAGGACACTCCGTCATGAACTTCTTATACCACTGGTGGCACTCGGTAGTGCTCAGCTCCTCCACGGCTTTCCCATCCATGTTCCCCATCTCCACACCTAGTGCTGGTCACTTTGGAGCCAGAAATGGATGATTTCTGAAATTTGAGGGCTTTCTTCCAAATTCCGCTCCTTGCCTTTAAAGTCCAAACGTCCTCAGCACTGCAGGGATCACAGTATTGGGGAAAAAACAAACTGCCTCGTGCGTGGGCTGTACCGATTCAGTGTTGGTGGTGATGGACGCAAAAGACACCTCTCCCCAGGAAAACTCGAAAGGACAAAACCCTCTTTGGACAAGAAGGTGACATTTAAGTACCGAGCAAATCCCTCCCCGGCCAATGAGGCTCAGGGCGGTGATGGGCTCCTGCCAGGCATTAAGAGTTCAGGGTTAAAATAGAAAGGAGGTAAAATGGGAAAGTCTTGCAGATTATAGGCCCAGCAGGAGATTACGAGGGTGGAATTTTCTCCATGACGGTGTAATCTCCTAATCCACTTCATTTATGATTTTGTGTGGGGTCACACGAGCCATAACTTTTGCACCAAAACCGGAGTGAGAAGAAAGAGAGAAAACCACTCGAAGTCTCTGTGCTGTTCCTGTCTTTTTGGTCTCCCTGAGCCTTTCTCTGGCTGGAGGATTTCCAGACCGGGCTGTCAGTTTGAGACGGAAATTCAGGGAGGGGAAGTACCGTTTCAGCTATACGTAAGAGGTGCTGTGTGAGGGTAAATATAGTGTGCTGAGACAAACATAGAAACATAATTGCTTTGAATGGTAAAGCTTTAAGTGCCTTAAATGCAGACACCAGATGTTACCATGATCTTCTCCCAGGGAAGCTCCCTCTCCACCCAGCTGCAGGGTCCCTGTGTTCAGACTCTCCGCTCCTGCCTTCCCCAGAATCGCCCCGCACCCCCACGTCCCGGGAGCGTGTCCTGGCCGCTGCCTTCCCAGAACTGGGCTGATGCCAGTGGCGTTGAACGCAGCTTTCATTTTCATTTATGATGAATTACCATGAAAAACTCTCCATGTAAATATGACCAAAACCAATGTTGTTTTTACTCTGACACGCAGCATTCAGAGAAGGACTGGGAGATAAAAAAGTACGTCCTCAGAAAGTAGCATGGGCCAGATCCCCCACTAGCAATGAAATGGATGTGACTACTGGATCTTTACCGGCAAAGAGTCAGTCCTAGAACTGTTACTTTTTCGTGTCTGACGACTTTAAGACAAAGAGCCCAACCTTCATGTGCTGCAGAACTCCGTATTGCTTCTGCACCGCAGCAGATTATGAACAACTCTGCTGAAGCCAGTGGCATTACACAAGCATGAAACAGTTATGAATAAGGAATTAGATTGAGGAACGCTAATTGGATGTGCTAATCCTGCACTCGCCAGCAGCAGCAGGCACAGGTCCCCGCTGCGCACAGCACCGGCGAGCAAGGTGAGCCTTCGGTGGGTGCCCTGGGCTCTGACCCCCCCACCAAAGGGGACACGGCTGGGATAGCCCCTCCTGAGGCACAGAGAAGGGGTGCAATATTGAGGCATTCATTAATTGCAGAAAGGTTGGGTGTTAAACGTGGATAGAGGCTCACCAACTGTTTCAAGAAGTACTTGCTAATGGCACATCCAGCTCTCCAGAACGGGCAATGCAAAAGCTGAACCGTTTTAGGCTGCCTTCTGGAGAAGAGCTGCAGGGACACGCTGCCCGAATTTCAGCTCCAATTACGATCTCATTTCTGAGTGCCACAAAAGAAACGTGCTTTTCCATTCGCTAAGAACAATACTTTGCCTGTGTCTAGGAAAGCCTAGTGAAAGAAGATGTGCTTTCAACGAAGGAGCAGAATTTCGGCTCAGCCGAAGAAGCTGCCGAAACCTTCCCAGGTTCTGCAGCCCGTGCCAAGGCCGGGCATGTGCGGACGAGCCTGGCGGGGCGGCCGTTCACGCAGAGCCGTGCGCTGCTGACACCCAGTGCCTCCCTGTCAGCAGCTGGCAATAAAAGACAGGACAAGTTGGACGGGGTTTTTAGAGCAAAATCCACACTGCGTCTTTTTCTGGGGAGCAGTGACACAGCCTCACCACCCATTCCTCGGCTCACGTGCTCACTGCTGGTCATAACTCAGACGCTCGATGGAAGCTGAAGTCACACCGGTCGCTGGTTTCACTGCTTGGGCTTTATTGCCCTCGACTACGGCTTTCTGGCCAGGCTGGGTCTCCATTTCACAATGTTTGCACTCGGGACATCCATCACCTTCCTGGTGTGATCGGTGTCGCGGTGGTAGCGGTACCCGCAGGTTGGCCTCTGTGCAGTGTAGAAGGGGCTGTACGAGTTGGAGCAACTTGATTTGTAGAAGAGAAACTTGAAGGAGTTGGGCTGACGGCGCCCAAAATGGGCGACGAAAGGAACAAAGTGAGCGGCCAAAGGCTGGTCCCTGGGGTGTCGTGCTGGAGACTGCTGGCTTGGTGGGATGGGCGGCGTGCGGGAGACCTCCTGCATCGCGTTGGTCTCCTCCGTTCCCTTTGGTCTCTTGCAGTCTTTGCCAGGGGCTTCTGCTGTTTTAGTCACCTGTGGAGCAAAAGAGCCAGACAAATGCATTGTAATTGCCCTCACGCTTTGTCATCCTCATCGGTGCTTAAGGTCCTGATGCAAGAGTTGTGTACTGGTGACCAAAGAGCAGCAAGTTAAACAAACCAGGACTGCCTAGGGAGGGCCGGCCTGCTTACGCTCGCTGCAAGGGCAGTCAATACGCGGTATAAATGCTGAGAAGTCAGGCATTCACATTTCTTTAGCTAAAAATCTAAGGTGGCGTTACTAAAGAGAAAGTGAGTTTAAAATCAGATGATGCACTGGAAATATAGAAGCAACTTAGTGAAAATAAAACAAATCATACTGAGGGAATGCACACGACGAGACTCGAAGGACTTGATTCTCTCTTGACTTGCATTTCAACTGGTTATTTGTAACAGTGCAGAGTGAATATAAAGTGCTACCCAATTTCTGATGTTCCTGCTGTCAGTCTGACCTGGCTCACCCTTTCATCGCTTTTGGGGGACACTACGTTTTCCTTCTGTGTTTGGCACAGGGGCGCCGCGGTCCCAGATCAGGATCTCAGTTACAATAGCTATAAATGACAGCAATACATGCTCCTTGTAAAGTCTTCATCAAACCACAGCCAGGGCAAACCAGCCATGAAAATGGCTCAACCCAGTCTGACCCACAAACTCAATGGGGTGTATCGGTGATGACAGAAGCAAGCACCGTCCCTTACAAACACAGCCTGGGGCATCAGCTCAGCAGGGGCCAGGTCCCTCTGCAGGTACCCAACACCACCCTTCGTGCTCCTGCCGAATCTCTAAGTGGGATTACTCCCCACCCAGAAACGTGAAGGGAAAAACAGCGTTGCTGAATCTTGTGAGGCGAGCTCTTCCTCATCATCAGTTGGTTCACATCTCTGAAGCCTTGGAGCAAAGTCAGTGCCATCACCGTACGCACGGCGCGGGGGACTGAGGACCGCAGACACAGCCTGTTTTGCCCGTGCATTTGCGTGCGCCCTTTGCGGAGGAGGTGGTGTGGATGTGTGCCCCAAGACAGACGTGGGGCTGACTTGTCACCCGTGGCTGCTCCAAGGCTGTGCTTGACTGGGAAAGTATTTCTGCTGCTGTTATTTAACCATGACTCAGTTATCTTGCGTTCATTGATGACACTTCTGCGCTAATGGAAACTGGCTCTTCCCCCGGCAATTAGCTGCTTTACTCCTGGGCGTCCTAAATAAACGCTTTGCTGTCTGGATTTATTTTTAACCTTGTAAAGAGGTTTCCTGGTTTCCGTGACGCCCTGGCTTACTTGGTGCTCTATTTCTGTTCCCTGTAGCTGGCTCTGAACACTGGCTCCTAAACCTATTAGGAGGGGGACACCCGCAAATTGTTTAGAAATCTCCTTAAAGCCTTTCAGGGAAACGGCCAGGTCCCCACAGGGTGACCACCTCCGTTTGTCACTCATGTCCCCAGTACAGCCACCTGCCAGATGCCTGAAAGGCTCCGTTGCTGGAGCTCAGGACAAGTGTTATTTCAGCAGTTGCTGCCTCAAGGAAACATCAGTTCATTTTTTCCAGAGGGGATAACATAATGTGATTTTGACTCTTCAAGAGCAGATTTTGTACCACTAGAGTCGTTTCAGTGCGGTTTGTGTACCCCTGCTCTCAACACACTTAGATTTGTTCAGAAATTATTATATTCACATACACGCATGATTGTAGCTCATGGCCTTTCTCGCTTTGGAAGATAACAGACAAGTACGCACACGACGGCGCTGCTGCAACTGCGTCCACCCAGCAGGGAGGTGTTCATGTTATTAAAGCAGGGTATTCGGGGTGTGGAGGTGAGGCCGTAGTTACTTTGAAAACCCAACTGCTAAGTCACGTAGGTGCCTTTGGGATGTGCAAGCCGTGCATGCGCTCGGCGATAGAGGGCTGACAGCCGTTCCCAGCGACGGGCAGGATGCCTCGCCAGGCTGTGCCGAGCTTTGGGCTTTGCTCTTGCGATGGCATTCATCTGCCCTGGGGGCTCCTGCTCATCCTCTGGGGCATCTCAAGCTTGGCAGACACATCCTCCATGCCTGCGTGAGCGCACCTGCTTACGTGATCACTGTCTTTGAGGGGCAGCACCAGCTCAATGTCCACAGCGCTATTTATGGCGCTGCCAGAGCTCTGTGCCTGAATTAAGAGTCTGGCATAATCCTATTGCATCCCGTCATACGTTTAGAGATCCCTGATCCCTCCCAAATTGTCTGCTGTCTCTCAAAGAAGATCTGCACAGGTGGGGTCACAGAGAGAAGACCGACTTCAGTAACCAAGAAAGCACAAAGGGTTCAGACGTCCACGCCAGCCAGCGCTGCCCGTCCTGCCCCTGCGCCGCTGCCACCCCCCTCGCTCTGCAGAGGGACCCCCACTCCTGCAGCTCCTCGCTTGTCCCCACGGAGCCGTCCCAGGACTATCACTTGCGGTTTGCTCTGAGCTCTCGGTGGCCAGGGGGGCAAAGCCGGCTGATGGCAATGCAGCTGGGATTTGCAGGGCAGGGGATGGACAATGCATCACACCGACACCACCAGGACCCTCTCGTCCCGGCCACCCTCAGGGCAAGGGTCTTCCAGCCCCCCGCCCGCAGGAAGGGGATATGGTGAGCGGGAGTCCCCCCTGCCAAACCGTGAGTCCAGGGCTCCCACCTGCGAGGTCATCTCCCCGTCGGGGACCCCAGCATGTGGGGCTGTCTGGGTGGAGGCTGGAGGCAGCACTGCCGGGGTGGGCGGGGGGCCATTGTGACCAGCATGGTGGCTGTCACAAGGGCGGCCAGGCTGAGCAGGGCTGCTCAGGCAGAGGGTGGGGAGGAGCACATGGGCTCGGCCATGGAGATTAGGAGGGTGCTGTTTCTCCTGGCCTGATGGGACAGGGAAGGACTTGCACCCGACGGGAACCACTGATGCTGTCCATCTGCTCTGCTGGCCCTGCCACCCCCACCAAAACGTGGCCTTGGCAGTGTGGACCCCTTCCCCGCCATTGACACGAGCTCCTCCTCCTTCCATGGGTGAAGTTTGCTGTCCTGCAGCCACGCAGGAGAGTTTCTCCTCCTGTCCCTCCCGGCCCCCCCTTCCCTCCTTCGGGTCCGGCTGGGAGCTGCGCTGCACAAGCACTTTGCACACCTGCGCGCGCGGCAGGGA
>NW_009610541.1:9289-11125 GCF_000690535.1 Cariama cristata
AAGAGCTGCATCTGCAGGGCGCAGCTCCTCACGCCGATGCCAAGGCAGATTGTTCGGGGGTGTTTACCTGTATCAGGATCAAAGGCAGCCTCACACTGCGGTGAGTTACCTCAGAGCAGCGCTCACATGGCTATTTCTATGCCGCAAAATCTGCTGGCGATCTTCCAAGTGCTTGCGTGTGCTTTGTGCCCAGCCTGGCCCACCTGTGCCTTTAGCTGTGTGGCCTCTATCGCTCAGGAGATCACGACGAGCAGCAGTTGTCCTCCCCTAAAAATACAGCCCTGCCACCAAATTGGGCATCTTTCCTGTGTCGTCTGAGGTTGCACTTTGCAGGAGTCAGCCTGCCCAGCAGCATGCCTAGCATGCTCCTCTTCCTAGTCCTCAGCTTTTTCTGGTCCTCTGGGGGGAGGCCCATGCTTTATTGGGATGTGGAAGGTAAAGAACACATATTTTCCATCTGGAACAAATAAACAGGAGTGTGCACATGAGCTCTTGCAAAATTGTTTAGCAGCTTGTGCTCACTGGGATGATAAATTCTCCTCCAAAGAGACATCCCTTCATGTTGTGCGGGGTATGTTTTCCTACGCTCACCCCCCAGGGAGAGGCAAAGCCATCGCTGGTGGGGCGGCACGGGTACGGCTCACTGCCCCGGAGCTCACGGGTGCTGCTCTGGAGCCCCCCTGGCCCTGGGGCAGAGGAAAACCTCGGGAGCAATTGTCAGGGAGCTGAATCACACTTTCCTGTTCCCGCAGAGCTGCGCTGCAGCCCTGCGGCCCCTTTGGAGCCTCTTTGGTGTAATGACGTTTTGTCGGACACCTTTGCGCACAAGCCCAGGCTTTCTCATTCCACAGGATTTTATTGGCTTCTCTTCTTAAAATAGCTCCTCTTCTCTTTCCCCTTTTCCTTGACTTTGTCCCTCCGTATGTCCTGTTCAATTTGTTCAAAGACTGTGAGTACCAGTGAGCACGTGTCCTGCCTATCTTGCAAAGATACCGTGTCCTTTGTCCTTCCAGTAGCGAGTGGGTCCTTCATTGCACCCCATTGCTGCTTTCGAGAGGCGTCAGTGAATTTTCTTTAAATGTCTGGGGCTCAGCGAGAGGGGTTCCCGTGAAGAGCTGGCTCCAGCACTGCTCTCAGGAGGAATGCTGTTTCCCCGTTTCCAGCCTATTACCGCTCTTACCCGCAGGCAGAACTATCCCTTTTCCTGCGATCTCGGCTAAAATACAGCCGCAGGTCCCTGGGGCGCATCCCCTCCGCAGCGAGCTCAGGGCGTGCAGGAGTCACGCTCGTGCAGATGTTTGCAGGACTGCTCCTTTCCCTGCCTCACACAAACAGCAGTTAAGATAACTGTCGGAACGGGTGCGAGCCCCACTAATTGCAGGCCTCGTGCACGGCGCAGAGCCGTCCCTTCGGCATCACCCGCTGCTCCTGGCGCGGACCAGCTGGATGGGGCTGCACGTCTGCAGACCAGGCTGAATTCTCTGAAAAATGTCTTAAATAATTATAACCCCTATACTACGGCCATGGGATTGAATCCATGTGGTACAACATTTTAACTCTCCTTTCCCCATTTGCCATTCATGTTAATCCACTTTATTTAAGTGCTGCCTGACAATTTATGCCACGATTAGATCTTTCTTTTGAAATATCATAGCAGTGCTCGTTTTTCATTGTCCATGGGTGATTTCATGTGTTGGCCTAATTTGCACTTTGTGGCAAAAAAAAAGGTTGTGAAAAGCATAATTTCAAAGTGATTAAATAAGTGATATTTACCACCGAAAAAAGAAATCTGTAACATTTTGATTCTCAAAATGTGGTGGAAATAGAAATAGATGT
>NW_009610542.1:0-8382 GCF_000690535.1 Cariama cristata
GAGAGAGGAATAAAACCTAAGAAAAACAATTTATACACAATACAGTTGCTCACCATCTGCTGAATGATGCCCACCCCATCCCTGAGCAGAGATTGGTGCCTCCTGGTCAACTCTCCCCAGTTTATATACTGGGCATGACGTTCTGTGGTATGGGATATCCCTTTGGTTAGTTTGGGTCAGCTGTCCTGGCCACGCTCCCTCCCAGCTTCTAATTGGCAGAGCATGGGAAACTGAAAAGTCCTTGACTTAGAGTATGTACGACTTAGCAACAACTAAAACATCCCTGTGTTATCAACATTATTCTCATAGTAAATCCAAAACACAGCACTGTACCAGCCACTAGGAAGAAAATTAACTCTATCCCAGCTGAAACCAGGACAGCCAGGTTTGAGGTAAATGGGTCTCCCCTGGATTTGACAATCTGATCCATGGACTAAGGCAGAGATAGACCTTCTGAAGAAAAAAAGGGGAGACCTGAGACAAAGCCTTTCTGTGACCAAGTCTGGATGGCTGCATGTTATTCTGGTCACTTGTGTTTCTGAAAGATGGTTTCAAACCAGAAAGGGAGCAAGAGAAGGCTGAAAAGAAAAGTGAGGGTATTAAGAACCTAATTTGTGAGAGGAGGCTAGATAGACAAGCTAGGCTTGTTCAGCCTTCAGTTTTCCTCAGGCAAAAAAGAGTGCCATCTACAACTATGTTGAGGAAAAATCTCAGCACCAAGGGTTTGGTAACTGTTTAGATTAAAAAGCAATGTTAGCACAGGTCAGATATCAGCTGCCCATAAAGAACTTCAGCTGAAAATCATAGGTTTCCAAACCATTAGAATAATCACATTCAGGGGCAGTTTTGCCAAGGGCCAACCAGGTACAGGACAGGGATGAGACCGAGCCATCCGAGTGTTTTTAAGACAGGGTTCAATATATGAATAACAGTGATTATTATACAAGGTAATGTCTGCAGTAGCTAGGAGGGGGATTTTAATGATTCAGGTGGTCCCTTCCATCCTATGTTATTATGTACCCGCAGCCAACATTATTCTGTACCTATGACCAACATAAAAAAGATAAGTTCCCATTACTGCTAATGCAACTGGTTTAATAAAAGCAAAACAGTCAAAATCCTGATGACTGTGAAAATAGCTAGCATGAGCCAGAGATAATTTAGCAAGCACAGCAGCACCTGTTTAAGATTGATGCAAGACAGGAATCCAGTCCAGATGCAAACTGTCAACAGAGGGTATTGATTTATAGGAAGAGGCAACTTTCTGCATGGCAATGGTGTGAATTTACTACAGCTGCAATTTGATAAGTAATCACAAAAGCAAAGCTGTGCAAAACGTATTTGCAAATGCACCTTTTAATATAGGCAGCAGTAATGACAGCCATGTCAGTATCAGAGCAGGAGGGCTGTAAGACATGGTTCACTTCCAGTGATGTTAAAGGCAGCACATGAAAAAGCACCAGCTGCTCAATCAGAGTAATAACAATGATGCTGAGGACAGTTCTTACTAATCCAGGATCACTTGGTAAAAGAAAGATGTATTACCATTATTGGAAGAATCTGAACTGTTTGCACAGGCAAATGACAAAAACAGATCTGTGTGGATGAATAGAAATGATTTTCCTAGAGAATAAGGGTTTAAACAAAGGGGACTGAGTTATGAACAACAATCATGAAGTTACTGATCAGGAGGAATGGCATAAAAAACCTGCTGAAGCCAAAAAGGACTACTGAAACTGCATAAATCAGTGAAGCAAATTGCATGAAAAAAAAAACAAACCCTAAATTCAAAACTGTATGAAAAGGGTTTTTTTCTATTTCACTACTTATATTCAGCATTCTCACATATATTGCTTGTAAATGTGCTGCTGCAGTGTCTGATCCTTAGACAGTCTCTAAATCAGGCATGCCATGGAATGAGATGATTTTTTCACTAAAACCTGAGAACTTAAACTCTGCAAATGTCTTGAGGGAAACCACGTGCCACTGCCCTGGAAGTGAAGCCCTCTCTAGGGAGTTGCTTTTCTCTTTCAACACACTGAAGCCGGGGGCATGAAAGGATTTTCTTTAGCACCATCCCTTCAGGTTCCTCTGCCTCCTTTGACCTGTACAAAAGCTGCATTCTAGTCTCCTCCCTGTGCTAAGATAACTTGCATAGTTCTGCTGTAGTTGTGTTTCTGTTTTTCCTGTGTTGGACTTTTGGCTGGCTGACAGTTGTTCTGCTTTGGCAGATAGGGGTGAAGATCTGGTTCAAGACTCTCAGTTCTGACAGATTATCTCTGAGGAAGATTCTGGAGTCAGAACTTTTAAATAGGTTCCCTTGAAAGAAATTATCTGAGACTTGCATATGGATTTGCAGAAGAGAGGACACTAAACTGCAACACTTAACATTGAAGTTGGGGAAAATGAATATTTCTTTTAAGGCCAGTATGACAGTTCATACTCTTGCGCGTATGTACGTCAGTGAATACCTGTGATAAAGAAACACATCTCCACATACTGAAACTGAACAAACAAGTAAAAATAATACAAGCTAAGGGTACTGCATTGTTTGGTGCATTTCCCACATTTGTTTTAATAATCACAGTTTGATTTCAATAACACTTCATATGCAAGCTAATATACTCATTATTATATTCTGTAAATTAAGGAATTGTGTTGCTAAAAATGAGGAGAGGTTGATCTGTGACTAGGAGAGACCACATGGAAAGCATCCTGTGTTTCCTAGCATGGAATAATATAGGGAATAATGCAGAGTCTACACCATGACAGCATCACAATATACACTCATGCTTCTTCATGTCATGTCTTTTCTAAAACTGTATTGCATTGGCAGAAAGAGCAGCCTTTATTAGTGTAATTGAGCAGTCACAACAATTCAGGCATGAACATGAAGACAGCTTGTGAGGACAGCAGGTCCTTTACTGCACAGCCTGTAGATGTGCACAGCCACAAACTGATGTAATGGGCCTTACCACCCACAGGGAAAAAAACCAGCAGGAGGAGCATGCCTAAGCCTTCACTGCATGGATAGCCCCCGGGAGAAAATGCAATGTCTGGCCTGCCTACATGGCTGTGATTTTCCTCTTGCCCTGGTAACATTCCTATGCTGGGGATCTCCATTGGGCTGGCCACGTGAGCAGCGCAGTAAGGACTAACACTTAGCATCTTGATCTCAAAGGCATGCTATTGTCATGCAGGTAAAGGGCACCACTACCCACCAGTGTAATCCCATCAATTTCTTCTTTGGGTTCTCAAACACTCAAACCTCTTCCTTCTAGTAGCAACTGTAGCCTCCTGTGCTGAGTCCCTCAGGTTGTGCCACTCTGGCTGAAAAAGGGAAAGATTTTAGTTTTCTGGATGACCTGTTCCTGAATGCAAACTCAGAGCTCTCTGGTAGAGCTCACCCAACATCAGGAGAGGAGCAAGAGCTGAGCACTCATTCTGTGATATCTTGGAAGGGATAGGGTTTGTATGGTGAATACCTGAAGCAGGCTAAGAGGTCTTGGTTTGAGGCATAGGCCACCAAAGGGAAGAAAGGAAGCATTTGGATCCCTAGTGAATGCCAATGCCATCCTCCTCCTTCATTCAAAGCACAGAGCCTTGCCTTGCTTTAGGCTTGCATGTTATGATCTCCCACAGCACAATCTGTATTCCCAATCCCAGTTGCACAGGATAAACTATCATTCTGAGCTACTGAGGACTGCCAGTTGTGGGTGCATCCATCCACTTTCAGACACTTACAACTTTCAAAATTGTTGAAGTGGTTTAGGAACATGCATGGACGAGCATCCCACAGTAACTTGTGGGATGCACCTAAACCCGTTTTTATTGCAAATGGGTAGCCTGAACTTCAAGGTGCTGAGCGTTGACAGTTGCCAATGACTTCAGTAAAAATTCAGTTGTCTAACCTGAAAACTCAGGACAACATGGCCTACCTTTTAAGTCTTCAATGAGGGATCAGAAGAAGAGCACACATTTTGTAGAACAGGGCCCTTGTAATTTAAATTGCCAGGACAATAATGTAAGAGATTCTTTTACTCCATTTTGGATGCTGACTTTAAATATCATCTTTAGTGAAAAAGTGAAGTCCTTCTTAACAATGCCCTTTTGAAAATTCACTAATCTTGCTTAATGAATCATTGGAAAACTTGCAATTTAGAACTTGAATACCGTTTGATCCTATCTGAATTGAATGGCTCCTTCATTTTCCTCAGAAGCTCTATTTCAACAACATTTTCATTTATAAGGCACTATTTACTTAAGAAATTGTTACAGGAGAGAGATTTTCTTGCTGCATCAGGACTCCCTCTAGTGTCATTATGGCCAAGCTCTTTGGGGATCTGTACGGACCACTGCAGGTTTGTGTTTGCTTTTGATGAAGACTACAGGGCATACATCCGTAATTTCTTATTTATATCTGAGATGTTAAGAAGCTTTGGTCCACTACGCTGCTTCTCCACTCAAGAAATGCAAGTTGAATATTTGCCATCTGATACAGTGTTAAATTAAAATTAAGATGTCAAATTAAAATGTGATTTTAATGCAATAAATGTTGGGTAACTACTGCTTTATCTAAAGACTATTAATTTCTTCCATTAGCTGGAAATCTTTACATTATTAACATAGGACCTCATCTGACTGCTTGCAGCCAGTGTTCAGTCTTTCCCATTAGAATTATCCAGGCGTGTATTCTGAGTGTTTGTTACTTATCTGCAACAGTAATTTCAGCATAATTTAACCAAAACCAAAGCAATCTGATAGGAATTGTTTAAAAACGTGGAGAGTTTGTTTGTTTGTTTTTTTTAAAATTGGTTGAAAGCCTAGGGGAACCCTAGGGAAGTCTTGGCTGCAGCAGCAATTTGCAAAGAGTATTGTTGGTTGAAAATCGCACAGAAACTAATCTCTAAAGTAGTTTCTAGTACCACTGAAACTCGTTTCTTCTCAGTGGAACCTTTCTCCAATCCAATAAAAAGAAACTGATGTGTAGAGTACTACAGCAGTCAGTAACGTCATGCATTTTACTTTAACTAATAGACTGATGGGCTGTCAGATGCAAACAAGCAGATCTCCATCATTAACAGGAAAGAATCTGTCAACTATTTGAATGACTTCACATTTGCCCAGAAATACTAAGCACTGAGGTCAACTACTGGATACGCAGCTGGCATACAGGAACCATCCTACAGAGGAGGAAGAAAGAACACAAACCAGAATATTTTACATACTGGATTTCTGCCTGTCTAACCACATGACCAGGATTTTTTGTTTAGGAAACAAGTCCTGTTATGCTTTCAAGACATAAAAAATCCTTGAGTAATAAAAGCCAAAGATGATAAAAATACTCTCGAACACCCTCTCCCCTGAGAACTGCAGAAATAAAGAAAAATTCAGATTTACATTGCTTAAGAAATTGAAGTCCTAAAAAACCTGCTGAAAGCAAGTAGGACTCAGGGTTGGAAACTCCTGAATGACTCAAGAAAATGTGGCTTAAAGCTATAGGCCATTTAGGCCTTTCTCAAGATGTGGCCTTTCTCTTCTCAGAAGTCTCTCAAGGTTTGTTTTAGATGACCATGGAGATTCCTGTCTGAGTCACAGCATCACAGAACAGTTAAGGTGGGAAGGCACCTCTAGAAATTGCCCAGTCCAACCCCTCTGATCAAAGTAGGGCCACCTGCAGCAGGTTGCTCAGGGCTGTGTCCTGGTCAAGTTTTGAATATCAATAAGCATGGACACCCCATTGCCTGTCTGGGCAACCTGTTCCAGTGCTTGACCATCCCCAATGTGAACAAGATTTTTAGTGTTTAAATGAAATTTCCTGTATTTCAGTTTGCACCCATTAGCTCTTGTCCTTTCACTGGGGATCTCTAAGACGTCTTGCTCCCTCTTCTTGACATGCTCCCATCACCTGTTCATAGACACTGATGAGATCCCCCTGAGCCTTCTCTTTTCCAGGTTGAACAATCCCAGCTCTGTCAGTCCCTTCTCCTTTATCAGAGTGGATGACCTTTCTTTGGACAAGAGGTAATTTTGAAATGAGCATACTAAAAAAAAGATTACTTAGTTCAGTGACTGTTGAGTTAGTCACCACAGCTACATATAACATAGTAATTGACTGATTACATTTTTGTGAATCTATTGGTGTAACTATAATGTGGAATAGATTTTAAATTTCACACACCCTAAAATAAATGTATCATATTCCCAAATTTCATCCTATACCATGAATCATGAGGTATTTAAAAAAAAGTCTCTTTCTTTTTCACAAAAGTTTGGTCGGTCAGTATCCAGTGTGGTATCTCCAACCACATTACTCATTTGTTTTCCCTTTCTCTGTACTTGGACCTCCACCTGACAACCTGGTCTAGCATGGAAGTGCCTCCTGCTTGCATGGCATCCTGCATGTGGCCTCACCAAGCGCTCGCATTCCCTGTCCCACTATCTCTGCATTTAGCTCCAAAACACCTCACATATAGAATCATAGAATCATTATGATTGGAAGAGACCTCAAAGATCATCAAGTCCAACCTTCTACCCAATGCCACCATGCCCGCTAAACACACTAAACCATGTCTCCAAGCCCCACATCCAAACGTTTTTTGAACACCTCCAGGGATGGTGAGTCCACCACCTCCCTGGGGAGCCTGTTCCAATGCCTAACTACTCTTACAGTGAAGAAATTCTTCCTAATATCCAACCTGAACCTCCCCTGGTGCAACTTGAGACCGTTTCCTCTTGTCCTATCGCTTGTTACTTGGGAGAAGAGACCAACCCCCACCTCGCTACAACCTCCTTTCAGGTAGTTGTAGAGGGTGATAAGGTCTCCCCTCAGCCTCCTTTTCTCCAGACTATGGGATACTCCCATGTACCGACCTCCTGTCTCTCATCCAAGCATCTTGCTGCAGTGTTTTTTTTCTAATGTGGTTTTGAATATTACTTCCCAGGGCCTATAGTGCAAGTGATGTGCTTCCTTCTGAGGTATATTCAAGGACTCATGGCAAACTTGTCTGCACAAGGTTATGGAAGCCCAACACTCCTAGGTGGGGTTACGTTAAGTCAGACCTGTGCAACACATGAATGGTGCAAAGGCAAAATTTTTCTCCAGGCTTCCCTGCCACAGCACAGAGTTTCGCTGCCACACACCTGGAGGTCTGCTTTTCCAACCTCAGTCATATTATTGATTGTTATGCTACACTAAATCCTTTTTTTTTTTGCCCTTCTTGTTCACATCTTAGACTGATGCTTTTCTACAATTCCTTCTCCAGGTTTTCACAAATCCTCTTCAAGTGCCAGTCTGAAGAGAATGAAATTTATTAGGCCTCTGCCTTTGAGCTCTTTAATAAAGCTGTTAAGTGATATCTGGGTGAAGATCATTCCCTGTGATTTCCCTCTGGGCACAGATCCCTGCTCCCACCATGTACATTATTCTAAAAACGTAAAGACAGCAAAGCCCGCCAAAAATTGCTAAGGAAAACCTAGACTAAATGATGACTGCAAACCTCAAAGGAAGAGAAGAACCAGACGTCTGACCCAGAAAAGAGATTCATGTCATCACCATTTTTCTTCTTTCTGCAGTTTTGGAATATTATCTCAGTTAGTTACTCTGCTTTCTTAGTGTCAGATTTCAGGTCACAAATTCCAGTCCAATGTGTAAGGGAGTAACAAGTTAAAAAAATAATCGACCTGTTGAGACACATTGCAATACTCCCTGCCAGCTGATAACATCAGAGAAAATTTTATGACTGCAAGGCCATTCCTGGCACGGGTGATGTGTGTAACTGAAGGCACATCTGCATATTTGAATTACCTATGGTAAGCGGCTTATACACCAGTGGTTCAAGTGTGCTTTTTAAAACATTTTCTAAACCGAAACCTTGTGCTTTCAAGCAGTGGACACCGATGATGAGCTGTGAAATGCAGAACTTTGTCTAATTTAGGTCCTGTACTGGTTACAATCATCTCAGTTTCTGCTCCTAATGCTTTGTCTACCTGTTACATGTTTCTTCCATAAAGAAGTATCATGTATTTCTTTATGCACAGAACGCAAACAGTATGTGGGACGAGGCTGCTCCAGCCAGGAGAGGGGAAGGCTTTGGGGGTACCTCAGAGCAGCCTCCTCCTGCCGACGGGCCGGCCACTGAGGGGGTTGTGCAGCAGTGAACGACCGACAGCAGCTATAAACGACATCTGGGCAGTTCCCGCCTGACACGAAGATAAAACCACAGCTGTAAAGAGAGTCAAGCCTGGCCCTGGGGGCAGGTGGCCAGGGACGCTCTGGAGCCTCTGTTCTCGGAGGTTTTTAAGATGTGAGCGAGAAAACCCCGAGCGGCCTGGCCTGGCCGCACAGCGTAACTTAGGGCTAACGTGACCGTTGTGTACGAG
>NW_009610543.1:0-591 GCF_000690535.1 Cariama cristata
GGGCAGGACTGAAAAAAAAAAAATATATCGACATTGATTTTAATAAGTTTATATTGCGGACAACTCCGGCACTAGCAAGGCTCCAGTTCTGAGATCGAACAGAACGAGTTGCCAAAGGAGGAAAAAAAAAAAAATAATATTTTTTAAATGGCTTTTAGGTCGCTATTTAGTAATTAATTAGGCACGAACATCAGCCTTCGTGTGCGGTACGGACGGACAGGGGGGCATCTCCGTAAAGCGGTAACGGATAACAAAGCTCCCGCTTCCCCGAGAGTGCATCTCGGTATCGGGGAGGTCAGTATAATCGTGATGGCAGGGCTGTAATTGCCGCTTTGGGATATTTACCCTGCTCAAATGACACTACGTATTTTACTTTCAAACACATGTCAAAAAGTCAATCCCAAAAAGACCATTTAAGAGCAAGCCGTTAACATATTAAGTATATGGGATTGGAAGGCTCTAAACCCCACTCAACAATAATTCCCTTCTTCAGCACCAATCAAGAGGAAATTTGCCTAGATTAAATTAAATGTAAATTGCTCTGAAGGAGGAAACTCTCCTCCGGCAGACACAGAATAAGCGACGGACACC
>NW_009610544.1:0-1315 GCF_000690535.1 Cariama cristata
GCGCTAAACGTCTTGTGTGGGTCGGGCGGCGCCTCGCCCAGCTCCGCTTTAGTGTCCACATCCACGGGGGGCTCCATTGGCACCAGCGTCACCGCCGAGAGCACCACGGGCTCCACCTCGGGGATGAGGGGAGGGGGAGGCGACGGGGACGCCGACTTGCTGGGCTCCAGGGAGACGGGCTTGCTCACCACCAGCGCGGGCTTTGGGCGGTCATCTGCAAGGTGGGTGGTGTTAATGGGGGGCTCTCTGATTCCCCACTCACCCTGCATTCCCCCCCACACACCCAAGATCCCTCCATCTGCAGGAGGGGTAGGGGCAGATGTGCCAACCAACATCACAAATGGGTGACGGACGATGGGCATCCTTCAGTGCCCAGGGGGCAGCTGGGGTGAGCAGATAGCCCCCATAAACTCTCCTGGACCCAATACAGGCACACCAGTCCCCCAGTGCGTAGGGAACACGTCTGACCCCACAAGCCTCAGGTAAACCAAGGAACAGCAGGGCTGGCATTTTGCACCCCACAGTGCCAACAAGGAGCCTAGCAGCAGCTGTGCCAGTTGGCACACCCATCCCTAGCATGAGCACTTACCTGGCCGGACAATAACTGCTACATGGGGGGTCTCTCCGTTGGCCTGGGGCTCCAAACCGCTTCCAGCCTAGGCGGGGCAAAGAGGGAGTTCAGCAGCGCCCCATGCACATCCTGCTGCTCCCATCAGGGAGTCGGGGGTCCTCTTACCTGTGGAGGGGTGGGGGTGGATGAGGTCCTCGCTCCAGACATGATTTCTTCAGTGATGTCTTTGCCGCCTTGGTTGGGGTCTCGTATCCGGATCTGTCCGCAGGTCAGGGCAGAGAGGGGGAAGCTGTCAGCAGGATGGGGGACACAGCACACAGGCCACCCCCTTTCCCTGTGTCTGACACCCCCAGGACACCCCCTTCTCCAAGGGGAGAGGCAAGAGGCTCATTCAGCACTGTGCCTGCCCTGGCCACGTGCAGCCTGGGGACCAGCGGGTGTCACGTCACCTCCCCTCCCCTCCCCACAGGACACAGTGCCCCACAGACACCAGCCTGTCCCAATGCCTAGTGGGCAGGGACAGCGTGGGGCAGACAGCTTTGCAAGCCATCGTGCCAGGTAGCCGGAGCCAGCACCACATTCCCAGGCCAGTGCCCATCTCCAAGGGCTGGGAGATCCCAAGGCATTACCACGCTGACACAGGGGCTGTGCAGACTCCCCCCACCTCGGCACCAGCACAGGGCACCGTCCTCTGCACGCAAAAGTCACGGTGAGCTCCGTGCTACCCCAGGCACAGCCCATACA
>NW_009610545.1:0-203 GCF_000690535.1 Cariama cristata
CCCAAGGCCACCACAGTCCCAGATGTCCCCCCGGTCCCCAATGTCCCCTCGGTCCCAGGCGTCCCCAGCCAAGGCCCCGGCTGTCCCCTGCAGGGTCCAGGCCAGCAGGGCCAGGCGGAGACGGAGGTGGCCGATGTCCCCACGTGTCCCTTGGCCGTGTCCCTTCCCCAGCCGGGCCACCAGCGCTGGCAGCGTGGGGTCAC
>NW_009610545.1:292-511 GCF_000690535.1 Cariama cristata
ATGGGGTGGGGACAGGGATGGGGACAGGGATGGGGACACGGTCGATGGGGTGGGGACACCATGAGTGGGGGCAGGACAGGGATGGGGACAGGGTGACAACGGCAGGTGACAACGCCACTCATGGCCATGATGTGGGTGTTGAGGGGACAGGGACGGGGTTGGGGACAGGGTGACAAGGGCAGGTGACGGTGACAGTGACACTCAGGGCAATGATGCGGG
>NW_009610546.1:0-606 GCF_000690535.1 Cariama cristata
CAGGCACTGGGTGCACCCCCTCAGCCCCAGTCCTTCACCCCCCCCCAGCGCTGTGGGGTAAATAAAGTATCGTTTGAGGGTGCTTACAACTTTTATTTAAAAATCCCATTTCAAGGTCATTTTCAGGGCTGCGAGCCAAGCACAAAGCATGTATGTGAGCCTCTTGCAGGCAGGGTGGGGAGGTAAAAAAAAAACCCACAGCCGAAAAGTGAGGGCTACATCAGACCCCGAAAGCCACCTTTGGCTGCGCTGGCCCCCAAAGCCAGGAAGGCCCCGGGGTCAGCGGCAGCACCCCCGAATCGCCGAGCAGGGGAGTCACTGAGCCAGTGGGGTGCCCATGATGCCACCCCAGCACCCACCGGTACTGGGGCAGCTATCTGGGTGCTCCCACCCCCCTTCCCCGCCAGATCTAGGACCTGGCAGACGCCGGCAGGCTTGGAGTTGGCTAAAATGAAAATAGAAAAAAAAAAAGCCTGGGACGCCATCCAAAACTGCTTAGCGTTAATTAATTCGTACCCACGACGTGATCTGCCCTCAGCTCCAGAACATCCTAACATAGTCATGGCCACGGCCGCCCGCCCCAGCCCGCCTGCTGGCCGCTGCCTT
>NW_009610546.1:706-985 GCF_000690535.1 Cariama cristata
CGTTCTCGGCTATGGGGCTACAGCCCTGGTTATGGGGCTACAACCTTGCTTGCTCTACGGCAGCCCACCAGCTCCCTGAAAACCACCCCAAAAACCCTGCGGGGGCTGGGGCAGCACAGTGGTGGTGCTGGGGTGGGGCGCCCCATCACCTGGGAGGTGGGATGGGGTCCCGCTCATCCCTTGTCCCCCCACGAGGTGGGATGAGGGCACCGATGTGCTGGGTCTGGCAGGCACCCGGTGCTGACACCTCCCTCGAGAGTGGGGCAGAGCATCCTTGTT
>NW_009610547.1:0-5845 GCF_000690535.1 Cariama cristata
CACCCACCCCCTGATGTCTCCATGCACCGGGGAGCTGTGCTGGGTTTGATGTTTCGCGGCGGGATTTAGATGTAAATCTTGTAAAATTCCATTTTATGCAGAGACACACCAATCTGCTCTCGCCCGAAAGCTCTGGGTGAAGTTGCAGCTGCGGAGGTACCTGCTCGGAGGATTTTCCTGCAGGCAGAGCTGCTCTCCAGCCAGGCGGAGGGAGGGCTGGCGAGGCAGCCGGGGATACCATCCAGAAACACAGACCCGTCCCTGAGGGACGACAGTAACGCACAGCACTCCCGTGTTTGTGCAGAATGACCCCTTGCAGGGAGCTTGCAACCCCCTGAGAGCATTGCTGTTTCTTCTCGTTTGGTGGGATGGATAAGCCAAGCCTTTTGCCGTAGAGGCGTGCTCCCTCCTGCCTGTAACCCCGAACCTGGACAGGGACCTGGGTCCCCCCCGTAGCTGCCCGCACCCGTGTCACCCCGGGAATGTCATCCCTCACGTCCGCGGCACGGAGCGGGTTACGCAGGAGGGACCTGGGAGCGGAGTTTCTGCAGCGTCAGAAAACTTTGATTCATCTGTGAAGGTGGTGAATGAACGAGGGGTATGACCTGGAAAGGATAAACAGGAAAATGAGGATGTTTCTCCAGCCTGTAAAAGGCTTGCTTTTTCACCCGCCCCGTCTCAGGATCACTGGAAGGGATTATACAAATGAGAGCAGGAAACTGCAGTCAGCGTTTTGCCAGAAATAGATTATTTTTTTTTTTTCTTCTGATATAAATGAAGAAATATAGGAGTCCGTAGAGGCTGTTCCACAGGCACCCTCACGTTTTGATTGCCAAATCATTTGCATTCGTATATAAAGTGACATCCACCCTGCAATGAGAGTTGACATGTAATCGCAAAGAATAAAAACTCCTGGAAACATCTATGTGCCACTGATGGAACTTCAGAAAGACAGAAGTTTGGAATAAGCAGAAAATGTACTGAGTATTTTCAGACGAGTAGAAGAGAAGTGTCATCTTGGAAGATGTTAAATATAAATTTTTTACCTAGTCGCCGTCACTCGTGGATTTGGTAAGTATTACTTGGTTTTGTCTGGATCAGAACAGTTCTGGAGGGCAAAAGAGCTTGAAAGTGTGCCATGTTACATTTGCAAAAAGCAGCTGCTAAACAGCAGCATTGGTAAGGATATGCATGTTCCTCAAGCTGTAAAATTGTCAGGGGGCTTGCTGAATATTTTCTTTTTGTCTGTCTTTCCTGATCAGATTTTGATCTCACAACGTACCCGCACGACACCTAGTAATCGGGGGTGTGTGAGCAGGGTGGGAAAAGGATGGAAAATTTTGTATTGTGCTTAATTATCTTCATTATAAGATGTGTACGAACATAAATTTTCCTTTAAAAGAGTAATGAGTCACTAAAACATCTTTCCGCTTGGGTGATTTCATGGTGTTACCTCTATACTTTCTCAAGTCCACTGTCAACTACTGTTGCATTTTAATAAGCAGATGGAGCTGCCGCTGCCGCCTCTGCTCTAATCTGGTCGTGTTAGGGCGGAGGGAGCTGCGAGGGCAACCGGAGAGGGATGTCCCACAGCGGGTACCGCAGGCTGGTGTTCCATAGACTGCACCGAAGCGGGATTCCTTTTGAGAGGGAAGGGTCCGCTGTTGGAGTTACGGTACGAAGTCATTGGATAGTGGGATATACATGGCCTTATAGTTGCAGATACTCTATGTAGTCTGTACAGCATCTTGTAAGAATATAAAATATGGAGAGAATTTTATATTCTAGATATTCAAATACTGTATTCTGTAATCTTGCCTATACACATATATATATTCTGGACTTTCATAGAATTTATTCTATCTAGTCTTATTATTGCTTATAATGATTTAACTATGGCTCCCTCTGCATTAGGCTCTGAGATGAACCTCTGGCTTAGTATTTGGATATGTTAGTAAAAATACCGAGGCTCTGAGACTTTGAAAGGTGCTGTAAAGATACAGTTGGCTCTCCTTCTCCACAGCACTGAGTCTGCTCATCAAGAGCCGTGTGTGGTGTTTCGGGGACAGGAGAATGGAAAGGTAAATATTTAGAGAAGAGGAAAAATGCATTATTGTATTATCGGAAGACCTCTGGTTAAAGCAAATGTTAAGAAAGGAAGAAACAGGGGGCCCCTAGAAACAAGGAGGCAGCAGGAAGGGGAAGGAAGGAGGATCCCACCAGTTGCTTGAGTTCTCCGCGCGATGTACTGTGTGTCCTCCCTTCCCAAGGACCGCTTCATGTCCCTGTGAGGTTTTCTTAATTAAAAACACCAAGGATATTTGTCATTACATTGCATAAACGTTACAGCTGAGCCTTCCGCACTCAGTGAGGTGTTGACGAATCAATTGATAGCTGAGATGAGAAAGATTGCTCTTTCTCCGCTGCGCTCTGGGTTGGGATGGACGGCAAGGTTGTTCTCCTTCCCACTGCCAGCCGTGCCAGCCCGGGGAAGCCACGGCGGTGGCACGGCGCTGCCCAGACACCCTCTGCCCTTCGGTGGGACAGAGCGGGTGGCACGTGTCACCTCACCGCTTCACGGGGCTGCTGTGTGCTCAGCAGGGCAAAGGGTGCTGACAGCACGAGTTCCTACCCCGCCAAAGAGCTCCAGCACGGGCTGCTTGGGTGGGTGTGCTGGCGACCTGCCCTGCTCGCTCTCTTCCACTCTTGCGTTCACTCCCAAGCAGATGCAGTGCTTGCAGAGAAATAAGGACCATGTAATCAAGGTGCCAGATGTACAATTGCTGCGCAATGGGTCACACAATCTCCTTGTGTCAGACAAGCATTTTACCAGCATTTGTCATCTTTGTTCCAAAATAGAATCATAGAGTCATAGAGTCATTATGGTTGGAAGAGCCCTCAAAGATCATCAAGTCCAACCGTATACCTGATGCCACCATGCCCGCTAAAACCACTAAACCATGTCTCAAAGTGCCACGTCTAAACGTTTTTTGAACACCTCCAGGGACGATGACTCCACCACCTCCCTGGGGAGCCCGTTCCAATGCCTAACGACTCTGACAGTGAAGAAGTTCTTCCTAATATCCAACCTGAACCTCCCCTGGCACAACTTGAGACCGTGTCCTCTTGTCCTATCGCTAGTTACCGGGGAGAAGAGACCAACCCCCACCTGGCTACACCCTCCTTTCAGGCAGTTGTAGAGGGCGATCAGGTCTCCCCTCAGCCTAATACTTCAGCTTTCCTTTCTCCGTACATGCCCATTCATCTGCAGTGGTAGAGGACAGTTCCGGTGTGATATCTAGGTGTGCGTGTTGGAGATCCTAGCAAGATCTGGACAAGCAGTGGCCACAGGACTGTCAACATCGGTATCACATTGCCCCTGCAAAATTGTTTTTGTGCGCAAGCAAACTTCGAAGGCACCTGGCCGTGGGGGATGCAGTCCAGCGCCGGCAGGTCGGGCTGGGCGAGCTGGGGAAGGAAGATGTGCCTTTGCTGCCAGCGCTCAGTGACGTGCCAGGTCTGAAGGACGGAGATAAGTGAGGAATCGTGTGGCAGCGCTGGGCACAGCGGCAGGAGTTGCTGCGCATTAGCAGAGCCAATATTAGACCTATCTTGGAAGTATTACCATGGCTTCCCCTTGATGTTTTGACAAGGGGAGTTGTTGGTTGGACTTAGGAAGTTCCTCTTGACGGGGAACCCTAATAAGCTAAGATAGAGGAATATTGGATCAGGGGGAAAGGGGTGGGAAGTGTTAATTGATTTACCAGAATTACAAACGCAAGGAAGAGGAGAGACCGTGTGTGTTAGTTACGGACAGTGCTAACGCCTGCGCAGAGCAGAGGGTGTTACGGAAATAAGTGTTTCATTTGCAGAAAGGAGAAATACAGTTCTGTAGTTGCGAGAGCAACATAAGTAATTTTAGCACTGGGAAATGTAGAACTGACATAAATGCTCAACAGCCCCCTAATCCTAAGAGGGAGGGTTGTCAGAGATGGGTCCCAGAGGCAAGTGGGGCCATCGGAGCCGGTCTGATCCATCAGTGAAGCTTTAGGTAATTTAAAGCTGTACAGCTCAAAGGGAGCCCTGTCAGTATATTGATTTACAAAGGAGAAGATAAGGGTTTTCCTATAAAAGTTCGCTTAACCTGTGCACAGGTGGAAATAAAGCATATTCTTCGCCCCATGCTAGTCTAGTTACAGTTTCAGACTGTGTCTTGCTAATCACGACCTTTGTAACCTCCTGATTGCTTGTTCGGAGCACGCATCGTGGCTGAGATTCATTAATTACTGCTAGCCATTTGTACTGTATCTTCAGGCATTTTGTTCCTCTTTAATAAATTTTTGGTCCTCTTCTGAGCTTCTCTTTCCTCTGTCCCATCATGCATAAGCAAACTCTTTAACTAAACTTTTTAAAAAAAACTATTGTAGATGTTGGTGGAAGCGTAACTGTTCACTGATCTGAAGTCCAAAATGTATTAATTAAATTAAATCACCCAAGTAACTGTTCCCTGCGAGGTGAGTATGTAAGTGAACAAACAACTGCTCCAGATTGCGAAGGGGTCGTTAAAACCAGACTCTAATGATGCGTTTCAGAGAAACTGCTTAAACGATGCAGCCTGGGGCCAGCCTGGATGGCCTTGAGGTTCAGAGCACCAGGTTCTCCACCAAGATCAAGAGAGGAGCTGGTCTGTCCACACGTGGACGATGTGGGCACTGGTCGTGGCTGCTTTCGGGGGGGAGCGGGGAGGGCTTTGCGCTGTGCTGAGGGATGCTCTGGTGGGACCGGGGCTTTGGGAGCTGTTCTGGGGAAACGGAAAATAGTTGTCTGTGGTTGGGGGTGCACCAGCATATTGGTTCTTGTAAATGCATGGTGGAGAAATGGAAAAGTTTGTGGAGTCGGTGCTTGTTCATGGGGCTGTTTTAAAACTCAGGTCTGTCCCCTGCAGAAGTGATGCAGAGACTGAACGGCAGCTGCGTTGTGTTGATGGGGGAGCATGTCATGAGATGATGGAGCGGTGGAACAAAGCCCCAGGTCTCTGGCTAACAACACAGGGGTTTCCTAGAGCCCGCAGATAGCTGCGGTCCGAGTGGCAGGTGCTCTTGGCCTGTCCTTGTGTCAGGACTGAAATACAAACATATTTGTCATAGGGGTGATAACCACGGGATGCAAAACAGCTGTCCTCACGTTAACTCTTTCAGTTTACTTGATTCAAGCTGAGATGTTTGCAGTTGGATATGAGGCTGGAAGTATTTTTCATAATATGGTACCATATATACTGACTATGAGTTTGAAATTGAATTTTGAAGTTCTCAGGTTTTGGTCTGGGAGTTCATACTCTCCAATATTGTGAGTAAAAACCTACACTCTGCCTTCAAGTAATCTTCTTTTCGTGGGGCTTAGCTGTAACTTTAGATGCACTTAAAACATTTTGGTTGTCTGCATGTATTAATTCCATAGCCGCCTATAAATAGGTAATATCTTCAACAAAGAAATTATTTATATGCAGAGGGTAGGTTTGAGAGACATAACTCAGAAATCTGTAGGCACAATTTAGGAACAGAAGACCAAATATTTCTCTTGTGCTCACAAATGACTGTAGGAAGCATAAAGAATGCGCTATTGAAATGTGTCTGCGGCAAAGACAATGCCTGGCTGAAACAGAATTTTTAACAATAAAATAATGGGGATTTAATTGGGTCTGAGCAATGCAGCGATTGCTTTCACTGTTTGAAAAGCTGGTTACGGAGGGATTCTGGTGGAGGAATGGTGTTTGGTATTTAGTGACCTTTCCCTTCTCTTCATGCTGTATCTTTTCAAGTTGATCAAGTGTTGATCTGCTGGAGGG
>NW_009610548.1:0-1184 GCF_000690535.1 Cariama cristata
ATGGAGAAGGATGGTGGAGACATGGATGGATGTTTGGAGATGGGGATGGATGGAGACGGGAATGGATGGTGGAGATGGGGATGGCTGGTGGAGACGTGGATGGATGGTGGAGATGGACAAGGATGGTGGAGACATGGATGGATGTTTGGAGATGGGGATGGATGGAGACGGGAATGGATGGTGGAGATGGGGATGGCTGGTGGAGACGTGGATGGATGGTGGAGATGGAGAAGGATGGCGGAGACGGGGATGGATGGTGGAGATGGAGATGGATGGAAATGGGGATGGATGGTGGAGACGTGGATGGATGGTGGAGATGGAGATGGATGGAGATTGGGATGGATGTTTGGAGACGGGGATGGATGGTGGAGATGGAGAAGGATGGTGGAGACGGGGATGGCTGGTGGAGATGGGGATGGCTGGTGGAGATGTGGGTGGGTGGTGGAGCCGTGGAGGGCTGGATGGCGAGGTAGGCAGGTGCTCGGTTCAGCGGGCGGAGCGGGGACGGACGGGCGCAGAGCGAAGCGGAGCCGTGTGACGGTGGGGACAGCGGTGGCTGGGACAGAGCAGAAGATTCCCGCCCCCACCCCATCACACCCACCTGTGGAGACAAAGATGTTGGCGATGATAACCAGCCCCGCCAAGAAGAGGGCCACCATGAGTGACACCCGCCGGCCAATGTAGCTGAGGGAGACGGTCACCACCACCTTGGCCGGGAAGTCAACGGCGCCGAAGATCACCTGGATGAGGTAAATGCTGACCCCAAAGTTCTGCAGGTCCATGGCCAGGCCGTAGTAGGAGAAGCTGATGAAGAACCTGGAGCGGGGCAGAGAGAAGCACGGACCTTGAGGTGGTGTGACCTCGCTGTGATGTCATCGTCGCGCGGGACGGGGCGGGGGGCTCAGCTGGAGGAGAAGAGGGGTGTGGTGCAGTTGGATGGCTGGGGGTCTGTCCAGTGGGTCCATCCGTCCGTCCGTCCGTCTTCAACCAGCTGGCCATCTACACTTCCAGCTGTCCATCCATCCATCCAACCAACCGACCATCCAACCAACCAACCGACCATCCAACCAGCCATCCACCCAACCAACCAACCATCCATCCATCCAACCAGCCATCCAACCATCCAACCAACCAACCATCCATCCAACCAACCATCCACCCATCCAACCAACCATCCAACAACC
>NW_009610548.1:1689-2332 GCF_000690535.1 Cariama cristata
CATCCCACCAGCCACCCATCCAACCAACCATCCATCCATCCAACCAACCATCCATCCATCCAACCAGCCATCCAACCATCCAACCAACCAACCATCCATCCAACTGGTCATCCAACTGTCCAACCATCCATCCAACCATCCAACCATCCAACCAACCATCCAACCATCTAACCAACCATCCATCCAACCATCCATCCACCCAACCATCCATCCAACCATCCATCCACCCAACCATCCATCCAACCATCCATCCAACCACCCATCCATCCAACCAACCATCCATCCAACCAACCATCCATCCATCCAACCGACCAGCCAACCAACCATCCACCCAACCATCCACCCACCCTTCCAACCATCCATCCCTCCACCCCCTCACCCATCCCTCCCTCCTCTTCCTCCTCCTCCTCCTCTTCCTCCTCCCCACCAGACTCCCCCAGCCCAAGCCCACCAGACGATGGAGAGGCAGAAGAAGATGTGACGGATGACTGGGGTCCGGACCAGGTCGGAGACGGTGTAGGAGGACTTCAGACCAGCCAACTCCTCCTTCATGTTCGACCTCAGGATCTGGGAGAGGGGGAGACGTGGGTGGGGGGACAGAGGTGGGAAACCGAGACCACCCCTCCCACCACCACCCACTGTG
>NW_009610549.1:0-213 GCF_000690535.1 Cariama cristata
CTTTACGCCCCCCCAACTTCTTTCAAACCCCTTTACCCTCCCATTTTTTTTTAAACTGTTACCCCTGCAATTTCTTTTTAAATCCTTTACCACCCCAATTTCTTTTAAGCCCCAGGATTGGTCCCAGCCCAGCCCCACGCAGATCCCGCTCCATTTTGGGGAGGGGAAGGCGAGGGAGCTGTGTCAGGGAAGAGGCCGGAGCAGAAGGAGAGA
>NW_009610549.1:349-619 GCF_000690535.1 Cariama cristata
CCTTGAGGGACTTTACTAAAGATTTTCTCCATCTTCCTCATCACCACGTCCTGCAGGAAGTAGTTGCGATATTTTTTCCCCACGTCCACCGGCACCATCTCGGGCTCCTGAAATTTGATGTTTTCGCATCTGCTGGGACAGGAGGGGGGTAAAAAAAAATAAAATTGGGGATTTGGCGCGCTTGAGGCAGGGTGGGGGGCAAGGTAAAGATACAACAGGAGAAACCAGATGCCCTGTGCACAGTCAAAAAAAAAAAAAACCCCAACCCCA
>NW_009610549.1:655-3058 GCF_000690535.1 Cariama cristata
TGCTCCCCACCCCAAATCTCCGGCAGGGATGGAGCCGCGTCCGTCCGTGCTCTGACACGGCCCCGTTCCCTTGGGGGTTCATTTAGAAGAGTGGGTGCTTGTCTGATTTAAAGATGGGGAGAGATAAAAAAAAAAAAAGGTAATAAAAGAAGTGATTCCCCCCCAGGCTCACCAACAGCTCCTGCTGCCCCGCGGCACAAGGGCTTGGTGGGCAAACCCAGCTCCCCTCCCAAAAATGCGGCTGCGAGGGGACTCAGGTCTCTTCTCGGGGTTTTTCCTCTCCCAAACGTCCCCAGTCACCCCCAAAAATCCCATTTTTTTACCCCGTTGGGAACTCCTGCCATTGCATTAATTTTGTCACCGGCCATAACCGAGCCGTCCCTCGCATTACCCCTGCTGGAAAAGCGTGCATCGCGCGGGGTTTAAGATAAAAAGCTCAGGTTTTTGTGGTTTGTTTTTTGGGTTTTTTCGGTTCTTTTTTCACTATTTACTGCAAGAAGGTGCCAAGGGGAAGCCACTGACCTGATAAAGGTGCCTTTGATGTCCTGCAAAAGGTGGCAGCCGGGTGGGAAGCAGAGAGAAAAAAGAAAAAAAAAATAATAAAAGATTAGGGAGGACTGAGGCCGATCCCACCGTGGCTCAGGCGAAATCCTCTTAGCAGCCATGGCTCAGCACCGTGCTGAGCTGCGACAAGCCAACCACCCCAACAGGCAGGATGAGTCCATCCATGTCCCCCCTCGCAGTCAGGCGCTGGGAATATCCCCCAGAGCGACGTATCCCATCGATTCACCCCTCGGTGGGGGCTTTTCACACTAATAAATCCCAGCAAATCCCAAAGCTCTTGGGACATCCCGTTCCCCGCTCCCCTCCGCCCCCCGTGGTCCCACAGGGATTTTCCCCCCTGACCAGAGGGACGAGGAAGGATTTAACCATCAGGAAAAGATGCTTTCCCATAAGGAAAACTCTTTTTTGAAGCAAAATCCACTCTCTTTCTTGGCAGCTCCGTGTAATTCCCACCGTTAACGCTATCTCCTCGCCATAAAGCGAGGCCAGAGTTCCTACGAGCCGCTGGCGCAGAGCCGAGCGAGGGTTCACGGTTCAGAGATCGATTCCGTAAATCATCACAAGTTTACAGCTCTTTGGGAAGGTGAAAAATAAAATATCTGGGAGAAGCTTTGCCCGGCACGGCGGCAGGGCTCTGCTCTCCTCCTGAGATCCCTAATCCTGACTTTCCCCCTCTTCCCATCCTAGGAATAGGAAAAATAAAATAAAAATAACAACCTTGAGGAGTTGCAGCCCGTCCTGTTTGCTCTTGTCCTCCGCCTCGGCGATGAGCCGACTGAGGGCAGCGCTTTGCTCTTCCAGTTGGTTGATGTTGCCGCTCTGTCGGGCCAGCAAACTCTCGTAGCGTTCTTCCAGCTGGTGTAAGAGCAGGACCTGCTCTCCGATGAGGAATTGATGCAGCAGTTCAAAGTCTGACTCAAATTCCTTGATTTCCAGCTTCATCTTGTCCTGCCGAGCAGGAAAAAAGGGAAGAAAAGGATCCTCAGCTCAAGCAGCAGACCCAAAAGACATCAAATTGTTCTCTCTCCCACGCTACTGATTCCCACAACACCTTCGGGCACAAAACCCCCTTAATTAAACTCTAATTCCAAAGGGAAACAGCTTCCGGGCCTTGCGATCCCGACGATCGCAGCGAAGGGACAGCAATGTCTCAAATCCGCAAGGCAGAGCCAGGGGAAAAGCTTCCCTGCTTGTCCCCACCTCACCAGATTTTGGGCTAAGAAACGCTCCCGGCCTTTCTTGCGTCCCCTTGAGCTGATTCTTTTTTTGGCTGGGTGAAAGGTGGAAGAGAGAGAAGTGGGAAATGAACAAGCGCGGAAAGAAACCGTGCGCAGGATCATCCGCTCTGCCGGGAGCGGTCGGTTTTTACCCTCAGCTCCGTGATCTTTTCCTCCTCGTTGGATTTTTGCTTCAGGACCATGTCCAGCTTCTTCTTCAGCGGCTCCAGGTGGCTCTGGAGTTTGTTCTGAGAGAAAACAAACAAACAAAAAAAACCATCTCAGGCATCCCTGGCTCAGGCAATCCCCTCCTCTGGTCCCGAACTCCGTGGCAGGGCTGAAAACAAAACCTCCTGCCCAGGTTTCAGTCGGCTTTCCGTAAGCATTCGTCCTGGGAGCCCGGTTTTAATTAGAAAACCCCCAAATCCTGCCCGACTCCGATGGGGAGAAACATCAGCAAACGCCAGACCCGCAGTCACCGAGCTGTCGGCTGCGCAGCTTGAGCCGTCGCACACGCGTCCCGCTGGGTGGGGAGCAGGACCCAGAGAGGGATCCGTGCTCTTAAACTCGGCACAAACTTAGGGCAGGCTTAGAGCATCCCTTCAGGCTGCGCCTTTCGGTA
>NW_009610550.1:0-8103 GCF_000690535.1 Cariama cristata
ATATATATAAATATGTATGCATGTGCATAAGGTTTTTTGTACACATCTATGGACACAATCAGGTGAGAGAAGAGTTGCCACAGAAGATTCTAAGGGAAATCCTACTGAAATGTCAGAAGCTCCGTACATTTTAACCTATACCACATGACTCAATCATTATGTGACAGTGAAAAAACCTGTGCCTTTGTGCATTCATTGTCAAAATCTAGCTGAGTATACCAGCCACGCAACTATCATCCAAGAAACCATACAATGTTGCTTAAGGTAATATATACAACATTTGGTCTGCATTGGGTTGAATTATAGTACAATTTGTATTAAGTTCTTCCCCTAGTGATCATATGCCATTCCATCAGAAGCACAATGAGAGAAGTCTAGAAGAATTTTGCAGTATTTCCTCTGTAATACTTATGTTACCTACAGCCCTAGCAACTGGACCCGCATCTGTTTGCCTCATTTGAGGTTAGAATCATTATGTCTCCATGCTGATTTTGTGGATTCCCCTTATTTTGATAGTAGCAGAGTTCACAACATTGGTTCCTTTTAAAAACAGCTTTCAAATGTAGGCAATTGAGAACTAAATTACTAATTCAGTCTAAATCTGAACTAGTTTCCTCCACAATTGTCCACATAGCTGGTATGAGAAGATCTACAAACCCAAATATACCAATAGTATTTTTAGAATGTTCTTTTTCTTGTGTAGGCAGAAAATGCATGTTACACCAAATAAATTTCCAATGGTCTCTAGCCCAAGGAATTCAGATTCTGAAAGCAGTAGGCTTGTGAAGAGTTAAACAGAAATCATGTCAGTACAGATTAAAACAGTTTATCACAGGCAGCACAGCAGAATTCCACGTTCTATAAAAGGAGAAGTATAGTATTTTGTAATACAAACATGTATTACACGTCTGGGCCAGAAAAAAAACATCACTTTCCTACCTACCTTCGCTATTAGATACGGTTACCATCTGCCTTGGACTCTTCTTTCCTTGATATATGGCAAGTATAAGTAAGTCTTCTGTCCTAACATCTACCTAAAAACACTTACTGACCTATGTACCAGTAACATTCAACATAATTATAAGTCTACACTTATAGCAGAGGTCTACTGGATTTAACATTTAGAACGTTTAATCTAATGAATTATGTAATGTAAAACAGATTTTAAATCCTAAATACTTGCCAATACCTTCCATATTCTACATATTTTTTTTATGTATTGAGGATCTAAAACTGTATGAGTCAGTATGTGATTGTTAATGCCAAAATACACTGGAAGCTAAGAGCTGGCCTATAAAACTTACTCATGTAAGTTAGCACTTACTTGAAAGGAAGGGCTTTAGTGGAACTGCTTGTGTCAGTAAGTGCCTGTCAGCATGAGCTAGAGCTCCACAATCTGCCCTTTTAAAGAAAATTGCTTCTCTGAGTTTCAGGTGGCACATTATGCAAGCCTGTACTGCAGCACCTGCAGTGCATGATATAGAACAACATATGCTTGTCTTATGGCATCATTTATTTAGAAATAGCACACAACACATCTGATGCTAAAAAGAAGAACAAAACAAATCAACACATTTGTTTTCAGAACTACCAACTATTTTAAGCTTGTGAATTTTTTGCTGAGTTTTTGGGGGGGTTTTGGTGGTTTTTTTTGTTTGGTTGGGGAGGTGGCTGCAGCATCGGAAGTGAGAGAATATGCTTCTTAACGTTTTTTAGAACATTTGCTACAAAGTAATGCTTTGATCAAATCAAATAAAACATTTGGGTGAAACTTTCTGAAAACTTTCAACATATAATTAATGGTTATAAAACCAGAACTTTATGCTTCCCTGAGGTGTTAACATCAAAATTAGCAGCAGAAAATACTCTGTGCCTCTGTTTGAAATGGTGTTTGTGACTATCTTCTTTTATCTGAAGTTAAATGTGCATGAAATCCAATCCATTCTGTTTTGTGATCTCAGTGATGGCCTGTGATAAACAAGGAAAGATCCAAAATCTTACAAAATCATATACAGACTCTTTAGAACTGCTAGGCATATTGCCAGCCTCTAATTCAAGAAAGGGTAAAGGAGTATGTATGTGAATTATTTAAAACCAGAAGGAGGAGAGAGGCCAGAAGTTACCTCTATTGCTGTTCATGAACCAAATCCTACAGCAAGGTAAAGGCCAGCTGAGCTGGCAGTAGAAGGACCTTAAAGTATATTTAAATATCCTAACACTGAAAAGTCTTTGCAGTAAGCAGTGATCTGCAAAGAAAAGAGAAGTGTGTAGGTAGCAGAGAAACAGATGACGAATACTACTTGACTATTCTCCTGGACATAAGCTATCATTCATATGTGTAATGAGAAGAAGCAAGGAATTGTTACCATGCAATTCAATAATCAATGAAACAACTTCATCAATTCTTGTCTGGAAACACTATAAGGAGCAGATTAAGGCTGAAGCAGGAGGTTTTGGAGACAGGACTTCGGCCTAGGTAGCTAATTATTAAAAGAGCAGAGGTGACAGCTTAAGACCTGGGGATGAAGATCTGCGGGGAGGGTTACATTCCCTTTGCTCTGTCTAGAAAGTCTAACTGACTGCAGCCAAGTCATAAACTTAATTGCTTTCCTATATTTGATTTTCCTTAGAGTCCGTGACCCCAGTGTTCAGATGCCAGGGCCTAAAAGCTAGTTTTGCAAAGCACAGCCATGGCACCTCAGTTCAGAAAATTCTGGTGAACTTTGGGCAAGTGTCAGAGTTAAGACTATGCCACATCAGAGACGAAGAAACAAAGGACTGAAACTGTTGAGTCAGCTGTAAGCAGTAGCTCCAAGACCACAGAGAAAAATACTGACATGAAAAGGTAAGAAGCCCAGAAAATGCAAAGCTGGAGGGTAGCAACATAGGAAGGTAGGGATAGAGCTTATTTTGTCATCAAGAGGTCACAACTTCTCCAGCTGACTTGTAAATTCCTGACCAGCAGGTCATGTCACTGTGTGCCTGCATGAGGAGTTGTAAGCTTTCTAAGGCATAATGCGATGGTAAATCAGACCTTGCTAGTAATTAAAAGAAAAAGTATACTCCTGAATACACACTGACTTCAGAGTTTCTACACATAATAAAGGGTTTCCAAACAGAATCAGTTGGTAGAGAAAAGATTGACTCTACTGCCAAACAAGATTAACACCAAAAATGATTCAACAGTTACATGGTGCAATACCTAATGCACGTAAACAATTTATAGGCAGGGTTCAGTTAGAGTTGCTTTGGCGTGCAGAGTAGACCTAAATATTTTCCTCTATTTTTACATAGGTAGTCTATGAAATCTATCGTGTCATGACCTGACACTCAGCTGTGCTATTTTTAGGAAAGAAGGTCATCCTACTACTCTGTCTACCTCATTCTACAGCGTCAGAGTGTCTCCTCTATATAGTACATCCATCTAAGCTAATATCCTTGCATATGCATGGACTTGCAAAATTACTGTACTTTCTGACAATTTTTTGCCCGCTTCAGCTATGTACTTCACTATTTTCAGGAACGGGATCTACTAGAAATTTCAAATACATTACTTTTTTCTTCCCCTTGATAACTTTCATAATTATATTTAATGTCACATTACATGCTTGTCAATGTCCTGCTGTTGGCAGCTGTAATTCCAGCATCGCCTTCACAAAGATGTTAAGACAGGTGCATTATCTAGGCAACTTACTTTTCTCCCAGCATATCAAGAAGAGAATGACCACACAATGGTGTTAGTAAACATTTTCAAAACACATTTGAAAAATACCTAAGTTCTCATGAAGGAGAAATTGAAGATTCCATAATTTTAACATACACAATCTGCTATGGTAAGTCTCTCAGTAAAAAAAAAAAAAAAAAAAAAAAAAAAAAAAAAAATCAAAAGAATTTGTTAATTTCAAAAAAAAGACAAAAGAGCAAAAGATGTAAATTATATCACGCATTTTCCTCAAATGTGCAAATAATACTTTGATTTCTGTGCACTTTCAGACCTTTGAGTCTTCAACTTTAACAGAAATGTATTTTGTGTTTTATCTGTTTCAGAATGTTCTTAATGATGAATCAAAGTCTTTACCTAAGAACTTACCTATAAAAGTATCTTTTCTGCCAAAAGTAGATTTACATGTGTAAACACCAGAATCTAAGAGCCTGATCTCTACATTAAAATCAGTTGCCAAGCTGTGTTTTGTTAGTCTTTACATAATTCCAACTAGTAGGTGCCTGCAATTAAAAGGAAGTACTGTAAATCGAAAGTCCTGCCCAAATACACACTCCAGACTGTACTGATCAGTAGTCCAATGTCCAAATACTGTGCTTAAAAACAGTTTCCCTTTAGCTCGCATAGGAAATGCAGTCATACTGAAGAAGGGGATGGACAACTTTGAGTTACAGAAAGTCCTTTACCACTAATCAGTCCTCACTCACAGATCAAAAGTGTGAAATACACTAAATAAGAAGGGTCTTTTCTGTTTCTTTTTTCATGGATTTTAAATTATTTAAATGTCATGTTAAAATTCATTATATTTAAACATTTAAATTTCATTATGTTTAAAATCTGGCACTTTTTTTTTTAATATTTAAAACCAGGGATAAAAACAAAATTAAGATATACTTGAATGTTTAAAAGATCAGAAGTTTTGTAGGAAATAAGAGAACAATGATCAATCTTGTATGAAATTTACTTCTGTTATTTTGATTGAGATGGGTTCACAATGATTTGACATTTCAACCATAATATTGTATTTAATATGAAGAAACTAACAGATGTAATCTCCTGCATATCTAAGGAAATGGGCATGAAAATGCTGTGCTATAGAACATTTTTCTTCCTGTTTTGTTTCACTACCACAGGAAGGGTGAAGATCAAGGATTTAGAAAACATATCAGATTTGGAGTTCAGGAATGAATCAGGGATAAGGTAGATTTGACCCTGAGTTCTTATGAGGTTTTACCTCCAAAAAGATGAAATTTCATACCAAAACCCATTTACACTACATTTTCAGCAGTTTGTGGAACTTCTGAGGAGTACATTGAGACTACAGAACTCACCATTTTCAATGAATATGTTTTTTGGCCACTAAAGATTGGAGCTGATATCACTGCAGAAGATCTTTAATCTCTCTAAGTATCGTATCACAGCTCAGCTTTCTAGTTCTTGTGAACTATCTAAGCTAACAATTTAGAGGATCAGTGTGATGAATAATACTTTCCTGTCATGTACTTAACTGGCTTTAATGAAGAAGAAAAAGGATCTTAATTTCTCATATTGAGAACTTTCATGGATCTTGACAGCAACGGTCAAGCTATCTGGCATCATTAATTCTATAGGGCTCTCTGTGGTGCTAGCACTGAATTCATATATTCTCAGTATAGGGAAACAAAGGCACGGTTACACTTCGTAGCAGGTGAGACCTGCTACATATTTTGACATACCATTGTGTAAGTGCAGGAACAGTTCAATAACACCTAATGATATGGTCAGTCTGGATTGGTACCCCCTTATAGTACACTGACAAATAACACTGGTCCTTACAGTGATGTCTTGTGGTACCTGCTTATACCTGTTTCTAAATCTTCATAAAATGAATAAATAGATATAGATTCTTATCTGAATCTGACAGATGAAGTTCTCTTTTAATGCTAACTGTGTGCAGCCTGCCACCAGGTGATGGATTAGCTGAGATTCAGCAGCAGTATGCCATAGCAAAGTTCCCAGTGCAGTGCAGTGTGAGATGACCTCTTGTAGAATTTAAATTGTGTAATAGTGAATGGTAAAATACAGTCTTTCTTTTCTCCTGTCCTTCCAGTTTAAAAAGAAGCCCCTGAAAAAAAATAGGTTGTAAACCTTATGTGCAAATTTTATACAATAATTGGGAAAAAAAATTACATTGTTTTTGCAATTTTTATACACCTCTAAAACTCCTCAGCATTTCCCAAAAGAGTAAATGGATCATAGTATAAATAAGAAAGAGACCTTAGGCATATCAAGTTGACTTTTATTTTGTAATTAACCCTGAAAGTAAAGCCAATATGTCAGAAAATGAGGAAAAGACCTGGAAAATAATTGAGGAGGGTGTTTTGAACTGTCAGAAGGCAGATTCCTGCCAAATAAGTCACTAGTATAAGGGAGGTGGGGACAGAAGAGGTTGCTGAGGCTTTGCTACTCATCCGTTGACTTTTCTCTGAGATGGTCACTGTAGAGGTTCACCTCTGGAAATTAAGAGAAAGTTTACAATCAGCAAACTTCTTTGCATTATTCTCTTTTTTCTCTGGATCTGATCACTGTCAAATTTAATTATTTTTTTTCTATTCCATGCCACATATTTTGTAATATTCAAAACTTCCTGACTGCTCACAGCAAATGGAGGAGACAAGGCTACGTAATATATTTCATTTCTAATTTGAGATATTGTAGGATTTACTTCTTGAGATTTGACAGTCTGACCACATCTTTCTGTAGCTTGGTTTAGATTTGAGATGCCCTTTGCAGTGGCTATAAGTCCCACAGATATGAATTTAACCAGTGCAGAGGACCTTTGAATAGCCAGAATCTAAAAAAAAAAAAAAGGTATGGCATTGTTTCCTGAAACTGAGTTATCCTGGAATATCTTGATCTCATATTTACTTTCTTTTTATTTTTTTTTTTTTCCTGAAAAAAAAAACCACAATCCTGTGATGTCCTAAATGAAGACCAAAGGAAATCAAACAAACACAACCACGAACTGTTTGCTTCTGTCGAGTATAGGAAGTCAGTCCCTAGAAAAGAATGCTGTAGTATCTTAATAAAGTTTGTGCCCCCAAAACTAGCAGTATGGCAAAACTTTATTGCATTATTACAATGACCTCTTTATTTCCTGCATATTAAGTGGAGCATAAGTTTTGGAAAGATTAATCCGAAATGTTCTTTCCTTGCATTTTTTTTCCAGAAGCTAATAATCCATGCTACATGGACAGCACCAATTTTCTTATACTTATTTGATGGTACTTTTTGTCTGCCATCTGCATAACACTAGAACTTTTAAGGAATAGTTTATAGGACACATGTTTTTCTTCCACAACAGAAATATCACTAGCCTACATATCCTCTGTGGTGTCTAAGTACTTACTTTATGCTTCTGTGCGCTTCTCAGCTGTCGGCTAGATTCATAGCCCTTGCTAAGCTTTTTCTAAAGTCTTGTTTTAGCTTTCTTCAATATAAAAGCAAAAACCCTGTAGAAAAGCAGTCATTTGATAAGATTATAGTCAGCTGATCATATAAAAAATATCAGTTTGGGGGATTTCTTGAGGTTTTGGGTTTGGAAATGGGAATTCCCAGTTGCATAAAGAATAATGTATTTGCTTCTGAAATATATCACTTGAGGTGTGCTGCTCTGAAAATTTTGACTTTCATGTATCTAACTTTTCTGATTAATTTAGTGCTGTTGCACCTCTTACATATCGCCTGTGTACTTCAGAAGTGACCGTGGGCACAGACACACACACACACACACACGCACAATCACACAATGCATTTTTTCATAGATCATTGGCAACAATTAGAAAATGGAAATCAGCCCAAAGTTTGACTGTAGTGAACTGGAACATGGACAATGGGATCATGCACCTCTAGGCACTGTAGCAGTCTAAATGAACTAGATGTATATAATTTACAAGAAATGCTGTCACAAATCTCTCAGACCTTCCAAACTCCAGTCTTTAAGCAGGGTTGGTTTGCTTTGGTTCTCCAAAGTGAGAATCCTAGAAAGTTAAAGTAGCTTGTAATGCATGGTGCTAGTTGTGGAACGGTTCCCTCTGATTCAACCATCTTCTAGCGCTAGGGTTAATGTGCTGTTGTGATAAAATTGTCATCTTCATGTAAAGAAGCCATGAATATTTTTAATAATAAGACCAGATCTCTTCATTAGGTACATTAATCACAAGCACTTGACTAAACACTTGATGGTTCTAAGGAGGGATCTGGACAGGCTGGGTTGATGGGCTGAGACCAACTGTATGAGGTTTAACAAGGCCAAGTGCTGGGTTCTGCACTTGGGTCACAACAACTCCATGCAACGCTACAGGCTTGGGGAAGAGGGGTTGGGAAGGGACCCCGCAGAAAAG
>NW_009610550.1:8134-14613 GCF_000690535.1 Cariama cristata
ACCTGGGGGTGTTGGTCTACAGCCGGCTGAACATGAGCCAGCAGTATGCCCAGGTGGCCAAGAAGGCCAATGGCATCCTGGTTTGTATCAGAAATAGCGTGGCCAGCAGGACAAGTGAAGTGATCATTCCCCTGTACTCAGCACTGATGAGGCTGCACCTCATCAGAGAGTACTTGACAGTATGACTTGGAAGTCTGAATATCTAATACTGTCAAATAAACTTTGAGTGAGGCACAGTATTAATTTCTGATAGTCCTAATGTACTTTAATATCCCTATACAGTAGGTGTGCAAACAAACTTGATTTATAAATACAAGTCAAGACATTTGAAGCCAAAAAAGGTCTGTAAAATTTTATACATTGCTGAATATCCTGAAGTCAGCTTTACCAAATTTTCTTCATTGTCAAATCAATGCACTTTACCTACTACTATTAGGTGCAATAAAGCATTCCGTTTTATCAAATAAGCAGTTCTTCTCACACTTCTTGCCAGAAATTACTTTACATTAGCAGCTGATTAAGTGATCTTCTGTGTACATTCGTAATGGACTTAGGGTGCCTTAAACTGAAGTATGATTCAAAATATAAGGTATTATTTGCATAATACAGGAAAATAGAGTGTCTTTCACCTTATTCTTATACCTACTGAAGTGTTACACAAATTCATGTTCCAGCATTTTATTTCCAACCTGTTACTCATATTTCCTGTAGTTCCTCACAGTTGATCACATGTATCATATAAATGGGGGTTTTTTTTATTTGTTTGTTTGTTTGTTTGCTTCTGGATATCATCACCTGCTGTATACTTGAGAGGATTAAAAATGATTACAATTTATGTAGAGAAGAATCCACTCCATTCTTTTGAAGTCATGCATTATGAGCATTGTTCTTATCTAAATGCAACAGTTTTTTAATTAATATGATTACTACAGTTGGTAAGTGGGTACTACCCCTCCCTTCAGTCTTATTTAACTGGGAAAAAAGAATCCATTTGTGTTGTGTTACCTGATTTGTTGCTGTTATTTTTCACTTTATTGGGAGATAAAACAATCTCTTTGAGGTCAGACAAGTTGTCACTTCCAGTTACTGTGGCTGAGTATGATATGGCATGTAAAATTGCACACCATGTTGTTACAGCCAGAAAAATAATGGGTGTCACCACTGTAATTGCTGATAAAAATTCGGTGTTTGATACTTAAATCAATTACATACCAAAGATGTCTTATACCAGAGTCCTTTCTAGGAAGAATCTATTATAACCCACTGACCCACAGTCAATCAACATATATCAAGAATGATGAGTCTTCAAGGAAATATATTATACAATCATAGTATGTGTTTGTGTGTTTCAATCCATACAATGACTTCTAAGGAGTGAAAATGGTGTTCAAAATTCATGGTAAATAAGAAAGGTAAAAAATGTCTTTCACCACATATATGGTGATTACATGTTGCAGTGACTGAAGAGGAAAATAGTGCTACTTGTGAATATGGAAATAGGTGGAAAAGTCAGTGTGGGAGAGAAAAATATTGAAAAACCTGGAGAAAAAAATATTTTATGTGATTCTTAATTTTAAAAATCCAGAAGGTCATAATCAGCACAAATGCCTGACTGGGAACATTGAAAAGAAAATAGAACAAGAAAGGATCGGCTACAAGAGCCATTTAGATGTGAGAAGAGAAGAAACTAACCCAAGAATGACTTAGTACATTTAGGGCAGCACAGAGCTCTGTGTGGGAAGCTGAGTGAAATGGCACAGAATTGTTATAGCAGATGAGATCACAAGGATGCTTTTTATTTATTTCTTAGCCTTCTTTTGGGCCAAACCCTGAAAAGCTGGTTCAAGATGGAATCCTACATGATACACATATTGAAGAAATAACTGTATCATGAATTGCAATCAGCAAGGGCCCAGATCTGATATGATTAAATTAACATTTAATTTTATGACTGTGAAATGCTGGGGTACAAGGAGAGAAAAAGTGGTGGCTATTTGTTCTTTCTGAAGCAAGTTTTGAGCCTACTTTTGAGTCAATGCAAAAAAAGTAATCAGTCAGTCAGAGTGAGTGGTACAGTCTCCATTGTCTAGTAAACTGCTCTACCTGACATGGAGATCGGGAGAAGACAAGACAGAGATTTCTGAGGTTGCTCCCTGGAAGGCTTGTATAGTTCATATAAGCTCCTACCCTGGAGGAAAGTCCCAGTTTTGGGGCCTGGGACTAGAGCCCTAAATTTCCATCATGTCCAGTTGAGTGGTCTATTCAACAGATTATAATTACAGTCCTTATTGATGGCTCCTGTCTCTCCCCATGCTTGACAGACTGTCTATCTGACATAGACTGTTTAACCCTGAAATACAACGGAGCATTAAATGGAAAATAAACACCCGCGTCACCACTGTGAACATTTCTATATGGAGGCAGTGCTGGGATTTAGCAGACTTTGCCTCACACAAGCTTTTTCATGGCTAATAGTCTCCTCATATAAATGTTTTAACATTTGTTGAGGTTACCACTCTGACTTAGACAGTCACCTATAGGCAAAAACATTTAACTTCTTTCATGCAATGTCATTCTTCAAAATGCTCATAGTAGACAAAATCAAGGTGTTAGATTAAGCTGAATAGAAGATTTTAATCTGTGAATTTGAAAAGCTAGTTGAAAATCGACCATCACTGAGCAGATTCAAAACCACATTTACTCCTGATCTAGTTCTATTCACTGTTTTTTTTCACCAAAGTCATAGCAAAAGATCTTGATATGTGCAGACTGAAGTACCAGCTAATTTTGAAATTGGTGCAATGGTAAACAGGAATGAAGACCAGACAGTTCTTTATACAAATCTGATCACACTGTAAATAAACAACAGTATTTGAAAACAACACATAGACACAGAATAGATAGAGAAATGAAGAAATGCAGGTCACAACTATCGTATGAGAGGATATATATTATGACAGAATATTGAAAAACATTTATTTCAAGGTGTAGGTGAGGTTAAATTCAATTTACTAGATGTACCTCTGCTAATCGTTAATATTTTGTGATCTTTTCATACTATAGAATTATTTCTTAAATAAAAAGAGTATACTTCCAAATGATGAACACCTTTAATTCATTAATGATCCGAGGGCTGGAGCACCTCTCCTATGAAGACGGGATGAGAGAGTTGGAGTTGTTCAGCCTGCAAAAGAGAAGGCTTCGAGGTGACCTCATTGCGGCCTTCCAATACCTGAAGGGGGCCTATATGAGAGATGGGGACAGACTTTTTAGCAGGGTCTGCTGTGACAGGACAAGGGGTAATGGTTTTAAACTAGAAGAGGGTAGATTTAGACTTGACATAAAGAAAAAATTTTTACAATGAGGGTAGTGAAGCACTGGAACAGGTTGCCCAGAGGTGGTGGAAACCACGACCCTGGAGGTATTCAAGGTCAGGCTGGATGGGGCTCTAAGCAACCTTATCTAGTTGGAGATGTCCCTGCTTACAGCAGGGGGATTGGACTAGATGACCTCTAAAGGTCCCTTCCAGCCCAAATGATTCTATGATTCTATAATTTTTTTGAGTTGACATATGCCATCAGGTAATGTCAATTCTCCAGTATAGTTTTCTTCTTGACAGTCACGTTTTCACTTTATTTGAAGCTAACAAGCAGTATTTCCTTTTGCTCTTCATTTGGAACAAGTTATTTTAGGATTACACTAATTTCCCAAATGCAATATCATACAAATGTCTACCCTACCTCACATAAAACAAAAAAACAAAACAAACAAAACCAAATAAACAAGCAAAAAATCCAGTTTGGGGATCATTATAAAGTTTCTTCCCCTGCACTGTCATACAATAGGTGCTAGAGAAAGAAAGACCAATAAATCACTGGTACCTATACATCTAACATATATAAAGATTCAGCCAGCTGTCAGTACAGTAGGGAACCTCAGCAGAATTGACCTATTTCTTGCCTAGTATAAAATTCCTGTCTCCTTCACCACTAATTATACCTTTAGAGACTATTCATGTTTGCTAAATATATATATGTCTGTGTGTGCATTAATATTTCATCCACTTCTTTTTGACCTTGTTACTGATGCTGCGCTTCTTTTTTATTTCCCATTTCTTTCTTCATTTCTGTAAAGACAGGTCTTTAGGCATCATTCAGAAAATCCAGGATTCTGTGAAAAAAAGAAATCATTCTGTGCCCCAATAGTTTAATACTTATTAAATATGACATTTTTATTTCAGTTCATAAAAGGATGTGTGATTTTGGTAGAGTTTGGAGCAGGGAGGAGAGCTAATATGTAACTACCAGAATCTAAGATTATAAATTAGATTATTTTGTTATAATCTCAGTTTTTTCATTGACCTCAGTCTTACAACTTTTCATCCATATTGTTGTATTTCACAAGGATAGAATAAGTTCAGTTTTGAAAAATGCCTTGTGAAGCATTCAGTCTATCCTAGAACGAAGTCTTTAATGGTTATTTTAGCTTCAGAATAGCTGCATTTGAACACAATGAACCACAGAGGTGAAATGGAGGAGAAAAAGAATGAGCAGGAAATATGGTATGCTTTTTAAAAATGTGTGCTCTCAGGTCACAGTATCTCTGGTTTTGTATAGAAGTATTTCTTTTTTCTTTCTTTTTTTCTTGTCCTATTTTAGAGATAAAATCTGTGTGGGACACAGTGAAGCAAGAGGGAAAGTAATTTTTTTTTGATTTTTTTTTTTATTATTTTGAGAATGACAGTATATTTGTACCTGGCTCTGTAAAGAGGATGTGAACGTGGGTTCCAACAGACCCAATTTCATTTTTAAATAGGATCTAGGGCAATGATATTTTCTACACTCCCCCTGATCTAAAAGGCATCCTCTTTGTCAGAAGATGCCTTTTCAAGGGTACAGATGGTATGAGCTGAACTGCGTGGAAAAAGTGTTTGTGCTTTCTCATCACACCTAGAAGCACTGCATCTGAGGTACAATGCTGCTGTAATTTCTGAGGGAGCAGAGCCTAAAGTAACCTCCTAAAGAAGGCCTTGATTCTGCTTACACAATATGACAAATGCCAACTGAAATTTGTACTGCAGCTCCTTTGCTGCTGCATAGTAGTGGAACAATTTTTTTAAATAGTAATTTCTTTTAAATAAGAGATTTTATAAATATCTTTCAACTTCTCTGGTGCTTTTTAAGTTCCTTAGAAGCCTACAAGAAACTTGTCTAAGTTCAGCCAAAGGGGACCTTCACAGGCCTTCCTATACCTGGTGCCTTCAGACAGACTCAATGGAAAAAGCACAGGGAGCCAGACCACACACGCACAAAAAATACTTTACTGTCTTTAACTCTCCCTCTAGCAGTGCCTGTATTTACTGAGCAGGTATGGAAACTAGACCTCTGCCTAGGCGCCAGCATTAGTGTCAAGGTTGACACCAAGTGAATTCTTGTAACTTCTGTGACAGAAACTGCATATGACATTTGTTTGCATTTTACTGTCTGCAGACTGCACAATATGTTTGGAAAAAGGAAAATCTTTTGCGTGAGAATTAACAGCTGCTCATTGGGTTAGGTGGAAATTTCTGCTAGGAAGCAAAGACTCCATCTTTTCAGGTAGGAGAGTGAGGCAGGCAGAGGGGAAGGAAGGGAAAGTGGGAAGGAACTTCAGGCACAAATAAAGACAGTGCAACCCAATATGCACCCAGGCTGATGGAAGAAGGAGGTTTTCCTGAGAACTTTGCTTCAACCCATGAAGGTGCTAGAAGTTGTCAGCTGGAAAACATGACTAGAAGGAAAATCCAACCCTAGAACTATTTGTCAAGGACATATCGTCTCCTTTTTTATTTTCATATATGTCAGCCGGTAAATCTTACTTTATTTTTTTGAAAGGTTATCCTGTTCTGGATTTTGTCCTAATAATATGTATCTTCAAGGTCTGTGTCCTGGTTTGGCTGAAACAGGACCATTTCTCCTTTCAGTAGATTTTTTTTCCTTCAGTTAAGTTTTTTAGTAACTGCACTTTCTGAAGCTGACTACAGGTTTTTCAGGCAGTGCCTGCTTTCAGAGTTGATGGTGCCTGATGCCTGTAGTTGTTGCTGAGGCAGGAGTGGGATTGTTATGCAGAAAGGCCCACGGGTGTGTGTTTGTTCCCTGCGGGTTCTCTTGGGCTCTGTGTGGGGGGAGGTGGAAAAGGGTCACACCTGCAGGAAGCTGTGGAGGAGACAGGTGACCGCAGACTGACAGGTGAGGTGTTCCATCTCACCCACATGTATACTTGGTATAAAACTCAGTGATCATGGGGGTCAGCCCTCTTTCCTTCATGGTCGGTATCCTGATGGGACTCTGCTCGCTCTCCTGCCTCTGACCCTGATTCATGCAAAAAAACGGTTCCTGTCTGCTGCAGAGCCCAGCCCGGGACATCCGGGTGCCCGCCCTGCTGTGGTTCCATGGTCATCATGGGGAAGAATAGTATTGGTTTTGTATATTTCTATTTCT
>NW_009610551.1:0-214 GCF_000690535.1 Cariama cristata
CGCCATTACTGTGATTACTGGGCCGTCGCAGCCGCCGCAGCAAAGCGAATCGGACAGGGCAGCCAGGGAGCGAGTGAATCAGTGTGGCACCTCGGGCACCCCTGTGTTAGACAAGGCAAAACGTGCTGGGTTTGGGATCCGTCCTCAGCCCCAGCGCCAGCTCACCGGGACCACGAGGACGGGGCAAAGCACAGCCGTTTGCCCCAGGGTACAA
>NW_009610551.1:441-891 GCF_000690535.1 Cariama cristata
CCTCCCCATGGGACCAGGCACCCTGTGCACAGCCAGACCCCATTAGCATTTATCCCCCATCCCAACGACAGATCCAAGTGCCCAGAGTGATTTCTCCCACCCCCAGCATCCCAGCACGGGGACAGCCCGTGGCCAGCGGTGGCATCACCCGGTGGCCCCCAGCACGGCAGTAACTCACCGTCCAGCCGCCCCCATCCGTCGTCATATCGCAGTAGACCTGGAAGCCAGAGGGATAGTGCGTGGGGAAGATGGAGTAAATCCCATCCTCTTGCTGTCCGCTCACATAGATGTCAAAGCAGTCTCGGGGCCGGGAGCCTGCAGCGTGGTATTGGGATGGGGTGGGACGAGAGGAAAGCTGGTTAATTAATGATCTAATTTAATGTCTTGCCATTTCTTTCAGGCTCTCAACCTTGCTGCCAGCTCTAGTTGGCGGCTTGCTGCCTTGCTCTT
>NW_009610551.1:927-1554 GCF_000690535.1 Cariama cristata
GCGAGCGGTTCCTGGGGGGATGCAGCCACCACGGGGACCCCCCCGGCAGCCAGCGGGGACCGACCCCATGTCCCCATGCAAGGGCAAGGGCAGGCTGGGACCCAGCTGTGCCGGGAGGCAGCCGCAGGCAGAGTGCGGGCACGTGCTCGCAGCCCCGGGACAGTCTTACTCAGCTTCATCTTAACCAGATGATGATGAATGTGACTGTTTATTCTGAGTCCCGTTCAGCGCTGCTGTCTGCACCCGAATGAAGGCAAACGGTCGCTTCTTGCTCTGCTTTTGCCCCAGCTACATCTGTGTGGGGAACGGGTGGGTCTACAGGGTTGCGATGTAGCTTTTCTGTTGGCTTTGCAGGCTGGTTTATGGACAACTGGGGGCTGCATGGTGAGAAACACCCCTTCTAAGACACAACTTTCCATCTCCCTCCTGCTCCATCTTCCCCATCTCCTTGCCAGCCCCTCCACTGTATTAAATCCCTTCTCCAGGCTGGTTTCCCCCATCTCAGGTGGGTTTCTCCCTCCCTCCCTCTTAGGCAGAGACTTGCCGAGAGCAGCCCAAGCGCATCCCTCTCCGGGGATGCCGGCTCACCGTTGGAGCAGCTCCGGGGCCGCGCTCCCCTGGCCGGTG